>NW_022196277.1:0-203316 GCF_008641045.1 Pistacia vera | reverse complement strand
TATATTAAAGCTTTTAATATGGTGTAATTTATATGTAATAAGTATAATTGTATTCGTATATTTATTTAATTAGGTTATTCTAAAAATTTAACTTTTTCTATTTTAAATTTTTTTATATGTAAAATAATAGAAACCCTCCATTATTCACATTTCACAAATATTTCATTGTAGTCCAGGTTTCAAAACAGGTTCCAAAATAGGTTCCAAACAAGTTCCAAAACAGGTTCCAAACAGGTTCCAAAACAGGTTCAAAAAATCGGTTACAAACCGGGTACCCCCTACAGGTTCCAAACAGGGTACCCTTTTTACAGGTTTTGGTTCCAGTTCCGGTTCCTCCACACACAAGAACAGGAACCGGAACTGGAACCGCACAGTATCGGTTCCAAAAAATTGGAACCGGAACCTACTCGCACAATACCGGTTCTGGGTAGGTTCTGGTTCCGGTTCTGGTTCTACCCCCAAGTTTCGGTTCTACCCGGTACCCGTGCTAACCCGTACTTCAAGTAGATGGATTTTTGTCTTCAAATGTTACCAAAAACATTATTTTATTTTATTTTTTTTCTTTTGCTTTTTCTGAAAGCCAACAAATGGATTTTTTGTCAAAGATTGTGATTCAGATTCTTTTTCTACATTCAAGGAAATTTCTTGCTTTTTTTTATTTTTTATTGTATATTAATTGGATAGTAAGTTCTCTTGAGTTTTAATTTCAAATTTACTCTAATCTCATTTCATTATAACATTTATTTATTTATTTTGTTTTACGTTAAGATTTAAATTAAAATATTCAATACTAAGATGTTGTAGTAATCTTGTTATTAATTATTTTTAGTATTGTTATTCTTGCTACTGTCATATTTTTGCAAGTGTATATTGATTTTGTTATTTAAATTTCTGAATTTCTCCGATACGTTCTTATTTCTCATATTTTCTTTTATATTTTTTTTTCTTTATTTGTCGGTTATGAAACTTAATTCTGAATTTTTGTTTTTGTTTTTGTTGTTGTAATCCAACATTCATATGATTTTTTCAAATTTCAATATATATAATTTTTATTTTATTTTGCAGTTATTGTTGATGATGAGGATATTATAAATGCCAAAGCTGTTGAGATTGTATTAGTCCAAATATATTTAAATTCACCAATGGCTATAAATTATTGAAATATGAATTAGATTCAATGGTTAGTTCAATTATTATTGCGATTCTATAATTAAGCACTCAATTAGTTAAGGTATTATATATTTATCTTAAAATATTGTAACTTTCAAAACTGTGCGACGATTTATAATGTCTAAAATCAATCATTTATATAAATCCTTTAACATTAATTTTGTAGGGCATTAATTGCACAACTCAAATGTTTCTGCTAAGTCTTGCAAGACAATACTGCCTTACGGCAAGGTTACCTCAAATTTCTTCACTTGATTTGTTAGATACACCTTCTTTCTTTTGCTTATTATACCTCGTAAAATATCACATGTATAATATCGATACCATCTTTAAGTTTTTTCCTTTAATGAATATAGGATTGGTAATATGATTTACCTAGGGTTTAGAGTTTGGGATTAAAATTTGTCGAGGGTGGAATCAAGGGTGACCCCTCCAAACTATAGTCAAAGGTAAAATTCTGGGGAAAAAAAATAAATTAAGAGCTTTTTTATCCTTTTTAAAATAATACTTTTTTTTTAGGTATATGATATATCCAGACTTACATAGTTACATTGAAGTCTACCTAATCTTCAAAAGATCACGAAACACCTTACAAGTTTCATTTATTGAAATACAAATCTTAAAGTTAAAAAATATAAAAGATGAGATCAAATTATACCACTATCAAGTGTTATCTCAACTCGAGTCTTAATATATCTTGTCAATCTCTTTTTCAAAATACCTTTACACCACTGTTTTTATACCTCCAGACTCAATAATCTTAGCTTGACATGTCTCATAAATCCCTTTTTAAAAAAATTGGTTGATTCATGATGGCACAAAATGTTCAGTGTTATCTGAGCTTGACATGTCTTATCAATGTCTTTTTCAAAAAATAAAATCATGTTATGCTCAACACAATCCCTAATTTTACATTGCAATTTTCACACCTCTCAGTTCATTATCTTAACTTGACAGGTTTCGGAAATCGCTCTTGAAAAAAAAAGGATCAATTTATAGTTGACACTATATATATTCATTGTCATCTCAACTAGAAATATCTCGTTAATCTCTTTTTAAAAATCAAATCATTTTATGTTTGACACAACCCCTTAGCTTACATCACAATTTTTATGCCATTTAGTTCATTATCTTAACTTGACATGTTTCATCAATCTCTCTTTCAAATATCAATCGATTTACAACTGGCACTATATGTTTAGTATTATCTCAACTTGACTTGTCTTGTCAATCTATTTTAAGAAAATAAAAATCAAATAATGTTATGTCTAACAAAATCCCTAGCTTTACACCACAATTTTCTCACCTCTCAATTCGTTATCTTAACTTGACATGCGTCAATAATCTTTGTTTAAAAACATTAATCAATTTGCAGTTGATACTATATGTTATCTCAACTTGACTTATCTTGTCAACCTTTTTCTCAAAAAATCAAATCATATTATGTTTAACATAACCCATAGTTTTATATTGCATTTTTTACGCCTAGAAATTCATTATCTTAACCCGATACTTCTCATCAATCCCTCCTTCAAAAACTTAGTCGGGTTGTGCTCAACACAATCCTCAACTAGTGTTCTAAAACCTAGATCGAACTGACCGGTTCGACTGGTTCTACTAGGAACCAATCCCTTCTCCGGTTTAGAAACACTCAAAACCCGATCTTAGCTTATGACCTAGATTGGATTGGTATAATAGTAACGAACTGTCAGTCTGACTGGACCGGTAACTAAACCTAGTCACCAAATCCCTAATTACGGCAGCTTTCGAAGCCAACCATCCCACCTAACAACACCATCAACATCACCTTCATCTCCATATCAAAACCCCCATCATCTTGAACTCTGATTGACTACCGGTTATCATCGTCGCCACTTGGTTGCTTCGCGAAAATTATCTCCCTCCCTGATTTCACCAACTTTTGGTAGCAACCATCCCACTTGACACCACCACCAGCATCACATTCATCTCCACATCAAAACCCCCACCATCCCAAACTCCAATTGGTTGTCGACCATTGTCTCCACCACTTGGCTGCTTTGTGGTTTCCTGCCTAGATTGTAGGGGTATGTTTTGTTGGATTTCAAACTTGCAAGGATTGATGTGTAATTTTATAGAGTGTGTTTGTTGGATTTCAAACCTGTTGGACATGCTGACATCATCGATCCAATCGATCGGTTTATTTTTGATAAGCTGAAGCTATGTAACATTAATGAAATATGCAATTAATGGAACTAGGATGACTTTTTTAGTCCTTGAGTTTGGGCATTGTTTTGTGTTGCTAAAAGTAATTGTCAACTAAACTTTGTCAATTGAAAAGTTCTAGGAAGTGAGTAAAGAGAAAACCCATGGTAATTTTCTTTTATGGCTAGGTCATTATCTTTACATTTGCTGATTCAATTTTCATGAATGACGTATGATACATCTTTTATATGTATATCAATTAATGGACTTCTACTCCTTCATAGTAAGATCCAATATCAAAGCTATCAAAGTCTATAAGAGGATTAAATTATAATAAATGTGCCATCTACGTCCTTATAACATGGTATTTTGCTTCGATTGAAAAATAAACATGTTTTAAAAACAATATGTTTTCTATTCTCATGTATGGTTGTATATTTGCTTATGCAAATCTTTTGATGTTAACTGTGATGCATATCTTCGATGGATTTCCATTTGATTTTCACAGTATCTAATGCTTCTTAAGTTTGTTTTTCTTTATCCTTGTATATTTTTTTTTTTCTAATTTAGTTTATTTTTTTTTTTCTTACAAAAATGCATTTTAGATTCTTTTATTGGTAATCACCATAAGATGCACTACTATGTTTGTCTCGTGCCTATCTAAAGCGATCAGGGTAAACTTGTGATGTGATACACTCCCATAAACAACCATTAGAAACAAACATGAGAATAAATCTAGGGTATGTTCCATAGACTTCTTGCATTGATAGACATTCAATCTATTGCTTGTCATTGTCATTTCTAGATAGGATGGATATCTGTTGGAAGATTATTTATTATTACTTTTTTTAATATTAAAAATCAACTGGTATTTTGTACTGCAATCAAGCTGAATGCTAACTGGATGGTTGTTGGAACACTTTTTGGGTTTGATCAGTTTATGAATCCATTGGTTGACAAACATAGTGTAGGTGAATGGTAATGAGAAAACTGATATAGGGTTGTGCTCGACACAATTCTTAACCAGTGTTTTAAAACTAAGATAGAACCGATTGGTCCAACCGGGAACCAACCCCTTCTCCAGTCTGGAAACACCCAAAACCTAGTTTTAGCTTATGGCCTAGATTGGACTATCATAATAGTGATGAACCGCCAGTCTGACCAATCCAATAGCTGAATTAAGTCACCAAATCCCTAGTTACGACAACTTTCAATGCCAACCATCCCACTTGACACGAACATCAACATCACCTTATCTCCACATCAAAAACCCCATCATCTTGAACTTTGATTGGTCGCCACTCGTCGTCGCCACCACCTGTTTGCTTCGTAAAAACCAATTGTCTTCCTCCCTGATTTTGGTAGCTTCTAGCGCCAACCATCTCACCTGATACCACCATTAACATCACATTCATCTCCACATCAAAACCCCTATGATCACAAACTTCAATTGGTCGTTGATCATCATCGCCACCACTTGGCTGCTCTGCGGTTTCCTGCCTAGATCATAGGGGTGTGTTTTGTTGGATTTCAAACCTGCAAGGATTGATGTGTAATTTTATAGGGGTGTGTTTGCTAGATTTCAAACTTGCTAGACATGTTGACGTCATCGGTCTGACTGACTGGTCTAACCGATCGGATCAGGCAACCTAGGAACCAACCCCTTGACCAGGCAAGGGGTGATTCGAGTTTGAGAATATTGTCTTCAACTTAACATGGCTATTTCTACACCACTCACCATAACTTTACATTCTACATTCAATTCATCTATTTATTTTTACAAGTTCATGTTTAACATTGCAAAATTGACAATATTATATGTCAAGACACGTATATCATATCAAAATCTTCATGTTCTTTTTGATATCTCATAGAAGATTGTATCCCCAACATTATAGTCATTTCTTCAAGTTCCCACATGAGAAATTAAAAAGCTTGAAAACAATATTATTTTAAAATTAAAATAGGGAAAAATTAGTTCATCAAATATCCAAGTTGATGAAACTGGATTTCAAATGGCTTCAAGGGCCATGAACATTAAATTGAGCTTTTTTAAGAGACCCCATTTGTAGCAATGTTAAGTAATTTTCATTGTACTTTTTGTAAGATGATAATTAAAAATCAGAATATTTTTTACTATTATGGACCACTCCTTTATAAGCCATTCTCTTTATAGATTTGCTTCCTGGTAGTTGATAGCTTTAATACCTTTGCCTAGCTCTTCACCTAATTTCAATTCCTTCCATCATTCAACTTTTGGCTATTTGTGACACCCATGCTTTCTCAAACTTTTGTGGTTTCAAATTGCATTTTTTATGATAAGGATTTTCCTAGAATGCCTATTTGTTGTTAGTATTATATTACTGTAATGAGATTTTCATTTAAAATTAATCATATATGATTACTTATGTAATAGTTTTCCTTTTCAATATTAACTATGATCGTTATTATTATGGTTTCTTGACGGCCGCCCTTAAGGTGAGTGGTTAAAACCACTTATCACTAGGGGTGAAAGTCAAGCAAGCCTCTCACGAGCGGCTCGATAATTGCTCAGACTCAACTCAACAATAGTCGAATCGAGCTCGAGCTTGACTATTGTCATGAGTCAACTTCGATCATAGTACAACTCGACTCGAAAAGTTCGCGAGCTTTTGCGAGCTTGAGGATGCAATTTTTAAAGTTATAGGGGGTCATATGAAATGTATAAGTTTTTAAAATTGCAAATCCACCCATAGTCAAATAATCTAAAATAGATTTGGGAATTTTGGAGATTAAGAAATTAGAAACCCTAAATCTTCTCCTTCACCTTTTCTTCCCCCTCCTTCGCTGGTCGCCATTCTGCTTCATCTCGTCTCAGCCTCTCAGGTACTGTGAAAACGTGTTGTAGCTTGCTTAAGTTCTTTAACTTTCTTTAATCTTATTATTTGAAAACAAACTATTGAATGATTAAGATTTGCCAATTGATTGCTGGTTGAGGGGATCCATTATTATTGTTTGATGCTTTTTTTTTTTGGTTTGTGGATGGTGCGTGTTGCTCTTATGGGATGTTTGTTGGGCTGGTTCTCCTGTGGGGATGGTGTGTAGTGTGGTTTTTTTATGTGGTTGTGGTTGTGGGGATGTTTGTGGCGGCAGTGTCGAGTTTACGTATTGAGCTCGAGTTCGACTGATTCCTCAGCTTGACCGGGCTCGAGCTCAAACTTGGTACTGTAGCATTCGAGCCGAGCTCAAGTAGTTAGATATTCGGCTCGACTCGGCTCGGCTCGATTACACCCCTACTTATCACTATTGAGAAAAACACTATACATCAACGCCAAGATCTCATGTCGATATATACAATTGTAATATACTGACGCCTTTGTGGCATCGGGGTAGTGGTATTCCTTCGACGCATGTAATTGCTTTAGTGGAATACCAATTTTATTCCATAGCCGATGTCATGCATAATAATATTTTTGATACTCTTTCAGGAATTATTAAGTGGATTCAACATTAATGAAGAGGTGCTCAAGTCCCCAAACTACTTGGTAAGTCTATAGGTATTTCATGATTTTTTTTTTTTTTGATAAATCTATTAAAATAAACAATGATAATACTTATAAGATGGGAGAAAATTAATTCAATCGAAACATTGAAGATGCATACAACATTTGTACACCGCTATCACATTCAATAGTAAGATATACAATTATATTATTTTAACCATATATATATGTCTTGGGGACGGCAAAATAGGTTACATGGAACTCATTAGAAACTGTTGTAAAGGCAATCACTACTTTAAAAAATATGTTTTGTTTCTTTAATATTATGTAATTATCCATATTCATCATCATATTATCCCATCATGATACATCAAGATTACGTGCATTCTTATATGATTTTAATAGTGTCAATCACGTACCCTACTTTGTATAAATTTTTGCATAACATCAGTTAATTTTAATTAAACATTTAAAGATGTTAGTAAAATTGACTCATAAATTTTTCTATTTCATCTCACCTTCAAGTTCATTGAATCGTTGCTTACCCATGTCAATAAATGATGTCTCAATTTAGGTCATTTAATATACTTTCATTTCTTTTCCCAAAAAGAAAAAATATAAATGCACATATATTGTTGGAGATTACAATGTCCCTACCACTAGATTGCATTGTCACACCAATCTGACAACAAGGTGTAACTTTATTTCCTAATAAATATAAAAACAACATTCATATTTTAATTCACCTATTTTAAAATTTCCTACTAATCACCTTATTGTTACTTTTGTGAATATTATTTTTAAGTAATGATACTACACTGTTTTTATTTTTAAAGAACTAAAAATTAAGTTTTTGTCTCATTTTTTGACACATATTTGGAAACAATTTGCAAAATATATCAAATTTTCGATTTGTATTAGGATATCATATTGTAATGGTTTATTTCATTTACCCCTATGGTTCGTTAAGTAATTACGATTATTAGAAAGTTTATATCCCTCTATCATTTAGGTAAATATTACAAAACACCCACTAAGTATAGAAATATAATGAAATGCCCCCATTATTGATAAATATTCTCTTTAATTTGACTAGTAATATTTCTAAGAATAACACTTATTACGGTTTTAGAATCACTTAAAAATGAGGCAATCATTGGTTAAATTACAGAAAAAAAAAAAAACCTTATAATAAGATTGTCGGTGATATTTCTATAATTTGAAATGATCAATATTTTAGATTAACCCAAACTTCAATCAACTATGTCGATAATATTTAACTCCAGAAAATGATGCTTTCCATTGAAGTACAATTCGATGATTAGAGGATTCCTTGTAATAAAATTATTGAATCCTAAAATAACAAAAAAATGTTGTTATATCTCTCTTTTCTAGGATATCATGTTCCATGCTGTGAAAGACAATTATATCAAAGTACACAATTTAGATTAATAATCCACACGACAACAAAGAGTTACAAGCCGATAGACACTTTTATGGAACTATAAAACAATTAAGGTTTCAAACTTATAATATAACATAATTTAATTAATTACACCTAATTAACTATCAACTTGAATCTAAAACTACGTTATTAAAATTGCAATGATCGAAGTCATACACTTAAGAATCAACTCATATATTATTATTATTTTATGCAAATACATTTCTTGAATTCCAATACAATTATTCATCTCTCAATCTGGCACAAAAATCAACAAATCTTAATTAATCTGCAGAATTGAATAATTACACTTATAAGAAACTTCAAATCTCTTCATGCCAGACCATTTCCAATTTTCGCTTTGAATCTTTTTCTTTTTGGAACAGTCAACTCCATTTTTCCCTAAGAATCACAATTAATTGTTTCCACTGGTCAAAGTCTTCTTCAACCTGCACCCACATGACTCCTGAAACATACCATTTTAACACATTTTCATGTGACTCTTCACCTATATATTTAACTCAATTCTCAATCTTATATAATTCCTGGTATTATAGATCTTGCACATCACCCTGGCGACCGTATTGCATCGAGCCAATTTCACTCAACAAATTGCTAAAACCCGAGGAACTGTTTTGATACCAACTCGATAACGTTATCACCATATTTTTAACAATAGTTAATTTCTGCACCCCAGATACTGATTACCGATTTTTAACTCCCACCTGAGCCTCCCCTAGCATAGCAGTGAGCCAGATCAATTGAGGTGCAGCCCCAGGAGAAACAAGTTCAAAATCAAATTTGCGAAGCACGGAGAGGGCAACCATTTTCATCTCCACCAATGCCCAATTCCTTGCCCAAACAAACCCTAGACCCGGCTTGAAAAACTGGATATTTAAGGACCATTGAGACAAAATTACCACAATTCAGCCACCTTTCAGGCCTAAATTCCATACAATTTTGACCCCATATTTTTTCCATCCGCCCCATTGCATAAGGATGATATGTAACCCTAGTCCCCTTCTTGCAAACATTCCATCCGCTAGAACATCGTCGTTTAGAGCGAATTTCGAGTCATTGTACCGTGGATACAGTCTCATACTCTCAACACTGCAGCATGAAATAGTGCATTTCCCTGATTTGATTATGCGGCAAGGTCTTGATTTGGCGGTATGAATTTCTCTGATTCGTCCCGAATTTTCAACATGACCTGTGGATGATGTGCTAGTAGCAGGAAAATGTTGTCAATGCTGAGGCCATTGTGTCACGCCCTGCCAAAATAAAGCTTATAACAATGTCCCTCAAGTGTTGTCATCGTTGATGCAAGTCATGAATCTTGACAAAAGATCTTTCTGTGTGAAAATCCTAGTTTCCTTTTCCGCATAATCACCTCCATGGCAGAATATTCAGAGTCTTAATCGCCTGTTTGAGTTTTTTCTCCGTGCCAACGTTTAACAGCCTCTTGATCTTCCACACTAATGGCAATGCCACCATTGCTCTCTCGGCGGATAATTTCGATGCAGATCAAAGGAATTCGCAAACACAGAAATTGGCAATGAGGATTCGAGATAACAAGGGTCAAACCGAAGGAAAACTTGCAAATATTATCGAACGAAAATCGTCGAAAAACTTCTTGTAAATCCCAACGTTGCTACTATCTTTTACAGCAATTGATGATAAAAATGGAAGCAGTCGAGATTTGATCTCGTTTTTGACAATTTCAAACGCATAAGTTCGAATGGAAAGCAGTCGAGTTCCGAACTGGCAACTTTCTCTGAAAATGCCATAACTCTCCATCAACATTGAATCCCTTACCAGAAATCACCAACAATCATGGAGAATGGTTTCCCTTTCGGATAGTTTTCGAATCTGGATTTGAGAATGTGTTGGACATTTTCAGGGTTCGCGGTGATTGTGTTGTCAAGAACATGAATCCGAATGGTTTGAGATGGAGATTTCTAAGAAGATGAGTGTACCAGTCACAAAGATTGTTGAAATCTTTGGCCAATGATGAAAGATATGCATAGCAAATTTCACAATTGCATAAACCTTCCTCCTCCGTAAATGGGTAACAGGAGAAGATAAACAGATAGAGTGTTAAAACTAATGAGAAAAACACACAAAACAAACACGAGTTTGAAAGAGACTCCATATTGATGAAACAGGGAACATGTAGGTTAAGAGGGTAATGCCCTTTAATTTATAGGAAATAATTTAAATTGAGAATATTGATATATTTGTGTTTTTTGAACCATTTTGTAATGCGTTAAAGAGAATAAACTGGAAACCATAGACAGCAACTAGTGAAAGCACAGAGGAATTAATGGCGTCAGTGCAGTAAAAAACAGTTGCACGACCTGTAGACGGTGGTGATCTACAGTCATCAATAACTTTCATGACCTAGAAGTCATCTGACCGTTCCAACTTAATTAATATAATTATTAACATATCTTCAATTCTAATTTACGTCGAGAAAGCCTATCAGACACAGAAATGTGTTTTCCGATGCTGGGTTTGCGTTAGCGCAAGCCTTAATTCCAGTAATGATCTCATTTGCAAATACAAAGTAGAGATATAATATTAGCATTTAAGTGTGAGATATTTGATTATATGTTAAGAATTAAAAGAAAAATTAATACCTATTTAAGTTGGGAAAGGATGTAATTTGGTTATGCGACCGAGAGGATGAAAAAAATCCAGTGAGACACTACATACTGTGTAAGGATTTAACGTGTTCAATTGCTATGGCTAAAAGCCAGCCATTTCAATTTAATGCGGTAATCATTTGATTCTTAATAGTATTGTTGACAGAAATGAAACAACCTTAAAAACACATTAAGAAAAATAATGTTTTTTTTTTTTAATGAACAGGAGTGTTTGGTTAGCTTACGCACACTTTTAACTAATCTTTAGGGATCTTAAAACTATCGATTAAAAAAAAAATTTAATACTATCCCTATTAGTAATTGAAGAGGACTCAAACTCAAACTTTTTCAGTAATACATTCAAGAATTTCTATCGAACCACTAAACTACTCAAAAATGTTGACGTAATATTTTTCCCTACTATTTGTTATAAAATATAATCTGTTTTAATTAATACTAAGTTACGAAATAACTGAAGCACGTTTCAACCTTGAAACACCACTATTTTTATGTAAATTATACTTAATAAACACTATGAATTTAATTGGATTAATTTAGTTTTGGTGAAAAAGAGAAGAAGATATTTATAATGGGATGGCATCCACCACGTTTAGTGCGGAATCTGAGACCACAAATTTAATTGATAATCAAACGTCAATCTATACGTCATCCAATTCAATTTAATCAAATATACAACCCACTTGCATTTGTTTTCTCTAATTAAATCTTACTTTCTTAATTCCATTAACTCTCTATAAATTTCTTAATTTCATCGTGTAACATTATTTAATAATATTTATACACAAAAATCTCAAGTATGATTTGTTCTTATTTTTTAAAATCTAAATTTATACTAAACTAATGAAGATGATAACTGAATTAATAATTCAATTAATTATATGATGAGTGCCATATCATATTTTAACAATGTTGATGTTTTTATTAGATATATAAATTTCTTTTCTGGAAAGAAAAACAAAAGAAGAAAACTGACAATGGAGCCAAAGACTGCCAGAAATTTGCTGATGAATTATTAAGTGGATGTGAAACACGTTATGAAGTAGACATTGATGGTAATATGTTTAAATTTTGTGGTATACTTACAAATATTGTTAGTTGTAATGTCTCGATAATTCATAATGGAATTTATGATCGATACGTCCAAAAAATATAAATTTGTGGTGGATTATGATTCTCTTATGATCTAATCTTATTTCTATCATATTCTCAATAGATATGCAAATGAATAGTTCCTGATCACTAACTAGAGGAAAACTAAACCTAACTCAAAACTATACCCTACTACTTTATCGATGTAATTAATAAACTTGATCAAATGTATATAATTAGAATACATCTTAATTTTTCTAAAAGTAATGATGAATACATAAAAGGCTTTAAATATAAGAATATTTAAAAGTCACCTGAGCAATATCTATTGGTTGCTAATGTATTTAATATTGGCCGTATTAAGTTCATCACATTTCATTCAAGATCTAAGAACTGCATTAAAAGTCAACTGAATTAAACTAATCCACCAAACTCAATTAACAAAACAAAGTTATTAAAAAGTAAATGACTCTGTCCCACCCAAGCTTTGCGTTAATGGACTTTTCCACACAAAAAAATTTTAAAATATCACTTTCACACCTAAAATAAATACTCTGTTACCACCCAGAGCCAATTTTGGCCGATTCCAAAGGCGAAAATTCTCTCTATCACCACCATTTAAACCTCCAATCTCTTCTCTACAAAAACTTTTTCACTCCGACACTTAATTTTTTGTTGATTGTCGACCACTACAAAACTAAAGTTTCTTGTCTGTAGCTAATTTTTGGTTGATTCCAATAGCGAATATTTAATCGGTTACTACCATTCGATCCATTTGTCTCCACTTTACAAAACCTCTCTTATCTTAACTCCTAATAATTCGTTAAACGTTGGTTGAGAAAATAAAATATATTTTGAATATTAACTAAATATAAATTTTAGGTGAGAAAGTGGTATTTTAAATTTTTTTTTTTTTTTTTGGTAAGAAAGTATCATTAAGACTAACCTTGCGTGGGAAAAAGTGATTTACTCTATATTAAACTAATTAACTTCCATCGTTGATTTGTTGTAAGCAATTGAAAAAAAAAAAAAAACATCTATCCAGCTCATTCTAACCATTCCATGACGTGGAATTATTAATTTAAATACCGACAAATAAAAAATATTAATTTTAAGAACAAACATGGAGAATTGTGTCAGATATTTTATGAAAGTCGGTTGTTTGTAGTAATTTTCTTAAACATGCAGTAAGTTTTTGGGTATAAGATATTAGAGTTAGATTAAATGGTTTGTTAATCTATTGAATTATTCAAATATTTTTAATCAATTTCAAAAGTTCATCCGATGACACTTGTTAGATCTTAAATATCTACTAATTGATAATATTATCAATGGCAAAGTTTTGAGAAAAGAAGGAGATCTCTAACCTGACACTTGACATTTTATTTTTATTTTTATTTTATACTTTAAAATTCATTGAATTCTTTTACCAAAGAAATTAAAGAAATATTAGATCTCTAATAAAAATCACGAAAAAGAAAAGTCACCTTGTAAGAACAGTGTTAAAATTAAATCTAAATACAAGAGAGCCATTAACCCACTTCAAGAATTGAATAATTGATGTGATTAAATATTAGTGGTTTTTTTCATTTAATATTCTTTTACTCGTAATAATATCTATGAAAAAACTTGCACTTGACTTCTCTGTTGGTCAATTATATGCTATTTACCTACTTTAACTTGTTTGGTGTAATTAACATATGGGACCAAGATGTATATAAAATTTAAAGATTTATTATAGTCAAGCTAATTGCAATTGCTTTACAAGGTATCGATTAAATAACAATTTTTACCTGTAGAATATTTTTGTCAAACATATGATGTATGTGTGCACAAGTTGCCAAACTTTGTGAACTAACCTTTTGATGTTTTATTTGCTTATGCTATGAAATTTTCAGAGAGTTTATTCCTTAGAGGTTCACCTTATGTTATTGTGCCAAACTTTCATTATCTCATATATATATATATACACTTGTTGAATGGCAGTTGGAACTTGATTTCATTGTTGATGCTGGAGCGTAGCTTTGGCATGTGAATCTTGGGTGGAGCTCAAGTGTTCTTCGAGTGTGTCCCGATGTGAAGAGGTCCTTGGAGCAACAAGACATTAGAGATTCAGAGAGTGGTGTTTAGTGTAACTAAAACATGGAGTTTTCTTTGTTGTAGCTAAAATCAACTTTAAACTATATCTTATAATGTTTGTTGTTTAGTGGATTTGCTTTGATTTGGACGAGGTGTCATGGATGTAAGCTAAGAGTGGTTTTAGCCAAACCATGTATATGATGGTGTACTTTGCTTTTATTGCTTATGGATGTTGATTTATGATTAACTTGATAACCATTAATCAACTCGGTGAAAACTTCTATTGCACTTAAAAAATAGGTACCTAAACGTTAACTAGAGTTCACCAACTCTAACACATCCTTATTCCATGAATTAGAGTTTTAGTGTACAGTTTAATAGATCAAATATAAAATGTATTAATTTAGATGACGAAAACCTTTAATAAACAATAACAACAGAATAAATTGTTATTTCAAATATGGGAGCAGAGGAACTGTTAATGAATGATACTTCGAGGGAGAATTATAATTAATTATTATTACATATTGGTCTCCTCCTAACCAATTTTAGAGTATAAGTTAATATTAATCATACTATTTCATTTTAAGTTACTTTTATTCCATAATTAAAATATACAATAATGAATTTAATAACATCACAAATTTTGATACATGAAATAAAATCTTAATTTTAAATCATGAGATGCTAACTTTATATACAATCTAATAAAGGAAAAAAAAAATATAAATTTTTAAATAAATGTACACTTCGTAGGGCGAGGTCCTCGAGGTTCGAAGAATTTCATAGGCCTCATCCTCGACCCCATCCTCGACTATTTCAGGAAATCTTCACCCATTCGAGGAAGGGCAGGTTAAACACCCATCCCTATGTGTGATACGAGAGTTATTCACAGGCGTCATATTATATCATCAAATTTATAATGCAAATATGAACGTGTAACATTGTTCTTTTATGTGTAATTTTTTTTTTTTGACATTTAGGTCATTTTTCTGTTTCTTAGAGAGAAGATCAAAGATCAAATGAGAAAGTTGGGTCATGTTGAATGGAAAATTTATCTTTTTTTTTTTTTTCCCTTGAGAATTGACAAAACAACCAACTTTATAATTGTATCTTTCTCTTCTACTAATAAGGGGCTCATAATTTTATGATTTTGACAATTTGATGTTTTTCAAATTTCATTTTTAACGACATGATCTAGCCATAAACATGATGTTATATGCATTTTATAAAATGCTCTCCACACCCATTTCCAGTAAAACAAAAATAGACCGTTTTTCTTGAGGATTTTTTTTTTCCCGATTCTTTTTCTATAAGGATCCTCGTAAATATGTCACAAATAGTTATTACGAAATCATAAAATAATCTCCACGCTCATTTTGAAATACATTTATTATTAAAAAAATTTGAAATTAAATATGCTCATATAATTTCAAAAAGAACCCATAGATAAAACTCTATATACCAATTCTAAATTAAATGAAATAATACGACAACTTTTTTTTTTTTTTTTAATTTCCATAAGCTATGTGACACACTAACTAATGTGGTACTTGTTAGAAACAATTTTTGAAGGGTAGTGTTATGCATTTTTTTTTTGAAAAAATCAATTATTAATTTACTATTCATAAATAGAGATTAATTTTTAAATTACTAGTTTTGATGATAAGTAGAGGTGTAAAACATGTTGGATGCCCAATTCAGTTTGAAAAATTCAATTGGGTCTAATTTAAAGGAATTTGGCCCATTTTTAATGCTATCGAAGCATAACAAAACATAGTTGAATCAACAAATTAAATTTGATTGCCAAAACCTTTGTTTTTACTAATTAAATTTGTCTATAGTGTTCACAGGGATTAGGTATAGTATTTGTATATATGGTTTTAATGTTTGAAAACAATCTTTATTTAGCAATATTGTTAAAAATTTTATAATATTTGAGAGGTATCCCAGTGCGACAATTTATAAAACAATGTGTGCCAAAGCTAACCAAGAATCCCAATCATTAAGCAAGGGTAGTGATATGGTCTAAAGTCGAGGATGCAAACAAGTAACAATATAAAAGAATAAATAACACAATCACAAACAACACAACAATATAAAAGAGCAAACAACATAAAGATATAATTTGCTATATCGCCTATATCATGGGTAGTGATATGTTGGTTTTACTACATAAGGAAAAAAAGAAAAAAAAATATTATAAAACACTTTCACACCCATAACAATAGCCAAATATTTCAAGTTTACTCAAAATCTCAACCAAATCTAATCCTAGATAGTTATTTATATAAGAACACAAACCCTAATTTCTCCACAATAAGCTGTTTCTATTGAGAAGTATACTTGATTTGAGCCCATGTAAATTTGGGCTTTCAGCTCTTATTAGACTGAAATGTTGTTAGACTATCCATTATCACTAACCCATACTTTTGACCCAAATATTAAGCATTGTATCCAGAAAAATCTTGTTAAAATACATCAATTAATAAGGAAGTTGTGAGATGTAGATTTATAGAGGTAGGTGGTTGATATACTTTATTGATAGAAGAAGAATCTTGACTAATCTTCAAAAGAGACTAGCACAACAATTCATCGCCATGACTCTCCACTTAAATTGCGGATGCTCAAATGGAGAATCGAATATGAGATCATGTACCTATCCACACTATTCAATTCACCTTAACCATTTGGGCAATCTCGGGATGGGTCTTTGAGCATTAACTCCAATAAATTACATTAAACGGCATTTCTTTATAAATTCACATCTCACAACTCTTAGTAGTTGAAATATTTTTACATGATTTTTCTAGATACAAAACTTAATAACTGAGGTAAAAATATGAGCTAATGATAATGGATTAGACTAGTACCATATGGGTTTAATATAAAAAAGAACCCCAAAAAAGAATTGGGCTAAATTAAATTTAATATTCAAAACCCTCCTTTAACTTAATGTGTAGTAAAAACAATAATAGGGTTAATTGATTGGACTATCTTAAAGCAGATGTAAAGTTTGTTTGGCCGAACTTATGAATATTAGTTTAGAAGCAATTAGTGCTTATAAGGTAATTTGAGTTTATAAGCATTTGAAATTTAAACAATTACGTGTTTGGTTAAAGTATTTATAAGTGACTGATAAGTACATTTTATTATTAAAATGAACATTATTTTATGAAATAATAAATAGGGTTCTATGATGGAATTTTAAAATTAAATAGAGGTAATATGGTAATATACTTAATCAAAGTAGCTTATAAGCAAAAAAATAATAAGCAGGAAAAAAAAAACCTTCCTCCCAACTTTTTTTTTTTTGGCTTATACTCTAAAAAAAAATATAAGCAAACAAATCAGTTTGATTTTAGAGTTTATAAACTAGTTTGACCATAAGCTTGGACAATATGAGTAAAAAACCCAATAGTTAATTGGACCATCTTATATGCTAATATTCTTTTACTTTCACATTTTTTTAATGTTCAAAATAACCTTGCCCACTGTTGTAGTTGAGAAAATTAATAAGAATAATTGAGAACTATGAAGGCGCCTTTGGAAGGTAGGATAGAACTGGATTGCATTGAACTAAACTGGTAAGTTGATGAAGAAATTACAGAAAGTAAATAATTCCATACTAATGCTAACATTGCCACTTCCTAAATACCATCTGTCTCTAAATTATGTTTATCACAAACTCAATTGTAATCTTAAAACTGCAGCCTCAAAACACCGGCTGGAGTAGTGGATAAAGTGAAGGTTTCAGAACTGAATAAACTGCAAGCCACCCACCTTGTGTAGGATGTAAAAGGTCCCAAAAGAACGATGACTCTGGATCCTCGCATACCGAGTACTGTTTTACTCCTTTTTCGTCTACATCTCCACACGAGTATCCATTCAGTCCAACACAGCATGACTCAAATGGTTTCTCCAACTTCGAGCGTCCTACAATTAAAATATAAAACGAGAAATTAATTATTTGACTAAATATATATACCAACCTAGTTATTCTTAAAGCTGGACATTTAGGACCGGGTCCAAAAGCCCAGCTCCAAAACCCGATCCTAGGACCGGTTCTTAAGAGGACTGAACCTAGGAGGCCTAGTCCCAAAACGGGATCAGGCCTAAGGAGGGGAGCCCGGGCCTGGGACCGGTCTCAGGCTTGAGTCCAAAATTTTTTGTATTTTTTTAATATAGTCCCTTATTAAATTACATAAAACCCCCTGTTAATTATAAAATAAATATAAATTACGAGGGCTAAAAAAAATTTTACAAAATTTATAAAAAAAAAAATCTTCTAGGTTTAAAAAATTTATAAATTTTACCCTTAAAAAAATACTAAAAACCCCCTATAAAATTTTGTTTTGCCCCCACAATATAAAAAAATTGAGGGGGGAAAAAAATCATCCAAGGCCCATGGGACTAGTCCCGACCAGGCCTAGGGCCTGGTCCGGGTCCGGGTTCAGGTCCTGGTTTTTCTCATGGGCCTGGGACCGGTCCCAGGCCCATGAGTGACTGGTCCCATTTGGGACCAGTCCCAAACGGGCCCAGGCCTAGGCCCGCAAGGGACTAGTCCGAAACGGGCCCAGGCCTGGGCCCGCAAGGGACCGATCCCTGCCCACCTCTAGTTATTCTCATATGCGAACATCCTGAAGGGCTTATCATCTTGGTGCTTTTGCTTGAATGCAGACATGAATGCTTTGTAGAGATCCAAAATCCTGAAGACTGATTTGTGAGGACAATTGATCTCATTGCTCAATTTGTTCACTGTTCGTTTCAGGATGCTGTTGTGGTACTTGGAGAGATCATTAAAAGTTTTACTGCAAGTTTGATCAGAAGTATCATATATGGCAGGCAAGCAACCCACAGGCTCCAATCCTAAAACTACTACTTTTCGGACTCCCAAGCTATGTATGCGTTTCAGGTTGATGACAAGTTGCTTTACGATAGATTCCGAGAAGTCTGGCATATATTGTTTTGTATAAATCAAACATTAGAGTTCAGCTTCATATACGAAAAAGTCTAATCCTGACTGATATGACTGTTGATATGTCTTATGATAGTTTTTGAAAAGTATGACATATTATTACGTAATTAAACATTAGACTTAAGCTTCACATACAAAATTGTGATCCTGACTGCTATGAACATTAAAATGTACTGCAACATTAGATTAATTATATCAGTTTACATTATATTAAAGACTTTTGTAATATATATATATATATATAATATATATAATATATCTATATATATATATCTATATATAATATATATATATATTGTGCCTGGAAAAGTAAGGCTGACGTAGAACCCAGTCAGTACAGGTGGTCAGAGTCTAGGTAGATCCTGCAGCCATTCAGGCACGGCCACGTCGCATGCTGGTGTGAGCAGCATGCTCCTACCAGTGCAGTGGGTATGCGCCAGATTGAGGAAGGGCTAGAGATCGTCCACGTGTCCAATCCCTGCATAAAACGAGGAAACCACATGAGTAGGTGAACAACGGGACGCAAAGGAGGATTTGCACGGTACTTGACCCCTTTTTACGGATTTAGTAATCATTACCTCAATGTAACTCACTATAAATAGAGAGCTTCCCTCCCGTTTGTGGGATTGGCTCATCTTTACTCTCGATTAGCTAATTTCGCTCTGTAATAACTCTCTCTCTCTCATTTGTATTGTCAATACATCAGAGTCAGCTCGCTAAGCCGCGACCTGACCCTTCAAATATAAATATAATATCAGTGGACATAGGATTCGCTTGTTTAAGCATCCGAACCACTTTGAACATTGTCTTGCTATCATTTACAATCTCAATCCCCCATTCACGTGTGTTTTCTGAGTCAACTCAGCATTTCACACGTGCGTTTGGTTGATGTCAAAATCACGCATCAACAGTTTGGCGCTAGAAGGAGGGCCTGATTAAGTATTCGTCCTTCATCAGGAGAATCTCTGACTAACTGGTCCTACAATAGCAAATGGCTCGCCGATTTGAGCCTGAGCGAACCAATCAGGGTGCTGAGGAGATCCCCCAAGTACAGGACACTTCTCCCGAAGTGCCCTCGAATCCACAAAATGTCGCGGGGGATATCCCTTCAAGTTCACAACTTGACCCTGCCATCATAAGTTACCTGGAGAGGTTCAACAATACTCTTCAAACGGTCAACCAAAGGTTAGACCGGGGCATGCCACCCGAATCAGCTGCGACGATGCAACTGCTAAAAACGCCTGCAGGTCACGCGAAAGAGCAGAGAAGGGCGATAGCCCAGGCCGCGCGTACTGCAGCGCGTCGAAGGAAGGCTAAATAAGTGGCGAATAGCGGGCCTAAGGGCTCCAAAGGGTCGACAAACACCAACTACATCCCGAATAGAATACCCGTGGCATTAAGACTTGGTGAAGGGTCGCAGCCCAGGCCGTCCCATGCGACGTTGCATGAACACCCCCATAAAAGTGCTAGGCGGGGCGATTCTCATCACCGCCAGAGAAACAATCCTGATCATAGTCGTGCAGGAGGTTCCCACACTTCGTGGGGTGGTTCGTACCACTGCAGAGGTCGTGAAAACTCCCCGTACCAGTCATCACCATCGCACGACTCTAGCCAGCATGTGTCAAGGGCGGCCAGAGCTGCTAGCCGAGGCGAAGAGGAATTCGACCTCCAGACTTTCCTTAACCGCAACCGCGAGGGTCGAACTCGCATGGGGGAAAGCAATCCCCAGATAGCTTCGCTGCCTCAGATTGAAGAGCTGCTCAGCGAAACGAGCAAAGGCAGGTCGCAGCAGCATCTTCCTTTTCTCTAGCAGTATTAGTTGCCTCTCTCCCATCAAGATTCAGAATGCCCAAAATGCGAGTGTTCGATGGAAATTTTGATCCGCAGGATCACTTGTATGAATTCAACGACTTGATGGAGCTTTACCAGGTTTCAGATTTGGCGAAGTGTCGTTGTTTGGCAGTAACCCTAACCTCTCATGCCAAATGGTTGTTCAGGTCACTCCTAGTGGGATCGATCAGCTCGTGGCCTCAGATGAGCACGACGTTCCTAAAGCACTTCCAAGCAAACTGAAAGTTCTCGATGCCTTTAAGCTACCTCAGCAACATAAGACAAGAGAGGGATGAATCCCTCCAGTCTTACATCGACCAATTCTATAGAGAACTTAATAAGGTAGCTCACACTCTCGAAGAGTCTGTTTGGACTCTCATCATAGCAGGAGTTCGCCTACAGACCGACCTGTGGAAAAAGCTATAGGCTGAGGATGATGTTTTCCTCACCCGCTTCTACAACCTTGTGAAGAAGTACCTCCTTATTGAAAACTCCGTAGCGGCTCTCTACCACCGCGACCTTGGCGCTTTAGGTAGTGTATCTGGTCGGGGGGAAAGTAGGAGAGTTGATCGCAAATGGGCTAATGACGATTAACGAAAAGGAAAGAACGATTAACAAAAGGAAAGAAACCATGGTTCGAGCCCAAAAAGTCTTATGCTCCAGTTCCTTGTCGCGATCGCGATAAGAATTAGTATATGTCTTTGAATGCATCTGTATCAGCTATTCTTGACAAGCCAGAAGAAGCTAGCCTGCTTGGAGAGCCCGAGCCCATGAAAAATCCCCCATCAGCCAGAAATAGTAAAAAATACTGTCGCTTTCATCGGGACAATGGGCATCATACCGATGAGTATCGAGCTCTCAAACAGGCAAACAAAGACTTCATCAAGCAGGGGCTTTTCAAAGAGTATATTGATGACTCCATTCCCGTACAGGAGAAAAATCAAGGAGAACCAGGAAAAAAGCCTCGTGATCGCAAGGGCATCTGCAGTGTTAGAATGATCTTTGGGGGACCGCACCTCGCGGGAAACTCGCGAGGTGCCCAGAAAAGATATGCTTGCGTTGCCCATCACGATCCCATTAGCGTGATGAGCACGATGCAGCGACCACCAAAGGTTCGCAAGGAGGAGGAAATTACCTTCTCCGAAAAGGATGCAATTCGATTGCATTATCCCCACGATGACGCTCTCGTGATCATGCCCCTGATAGGGCGCTGCGACGTCCACAAAATGTTGGTGGACAATGGAAGTGCTGTAAACATCCTGTTCCAAGCAGCTTCCAAAAGAATGAATTTGGACGAGGCCGACCTGAAGCCTACCTGGATCCCTCTATACGGTTTTACAGGGGACCACCTGATCCCCAAAGAAACGATCTTGCTTCCAGTCATGCTAGGTGACTTTGACGAAGTGACTAAGGTAACTGAATTCTTGTTAGTGGATTGCCCATTGGCTTTTAATGGTATCCTGGGGTGACCTCTACTGAGAAACTTCAAGGCGGTCACTTCGATATACCATCTGAAGATGAAGTTCCCCACCTCGACGGGGATAGGGGAAATGAGCGGATCACAGCGCTCATCTCGAGACTATTATGTAAGGGTAGTGCAGATGGCGTGCAAAGGGAAAGGCATCTCGCACGGCATCCCCTTACAGGCAATGACGATCAGTTGGATCGAGCCGCAGCCTGGCCCGATTGAGGATAATATGGATCCTCGTGTCTAAGAATGCCCTTCCAGTGGGCCAGTTGAGGATCTGTCTAAGGTGTCGGTCGACTAGAATGAGCCAAGCAGAATGTTGAGGATTGGGAGCAATCTCAACCCTCAGCTCGCCACCGAACTGACTAGCTTCCTCAGGGAGAATATCGATGTGTTCACATAGTCGCATGCAGACATGGTCAGGATCAGCCCGGATATTATTTTTCATGCATTGAACGTCGATAGTGAAGCCAAGCCAGTTCACCAAAAGAGAAGAGCGATGGATCTAGAACGATATGCCGCCTTGAAACTTGAGGTAGATAATCTCCTTCGGAATAGGTTCATCCGAGAAGCGCTCTATTCGAGCTAGGTTGCCAACCTGGTTCTAGTAAAGAAGCCCAACGACAAATGGCGAACTTACGTCGACTTCACCTACCTCAATAAAGCATGCCCAAAAGATAGTTCTGCCCAGGATCGACCAGCTCATGGATGCCACCTCTGGGCACAAGCTGCTGAGTTTTATGGACGCGTACTCGGGATATAATCAAATTCTGATGTACGCGCTAGACGAAGAGCATACATCTTTTGTTACAGATCGGGGGCTGTACTACTACAAAGTTATGTTCTTCGGCCTCAAGAACGCTGGTGCAACTTACCAGCGATTGGTTAATCGGATGTTCTCTGAACAGATCGGGAAATTGATGGAGGTCTATATAGATGACATGCTGGTCAAGTCGCATGTCGTTTCAGGTCACATAGCGCATCTCGCTGAGATGTTCGACATCCTCCGAAAATACAGAATGAAGCTAAACCCCCTTAAGTGCTCATTCGGAGTATCCTCAGGAAAATTCCTGGGATACATGGTTAACCAAAGGGGAATAGAGATCAACTCCGAGAAAATCTAAGCTCTCCTCGATATGAAAAGTCTGACTAATAAAAAGCAGGTTATGAGCCTCAATGGGTGAATAACGGCACTCAACCGCTTCATATCGAGGGCAACATATTTATGCTTACCGTTCTTCAATGTACTAAGGGCCGACAAGAAGTTTGAGTGGACTCCCGAGTACGAACAGGCGTTCCAGAGTATTAAAGAATACCTCGGGAAGCCACCTCTTCTATCCAAACCTCTCCCACAAGAGATCCTCCTCCTGTATCTGTCCTCCATCTCTCAGTTCGCGGTCAATGCAACCTTAGTTCGGGAAGAGAATAGGGTTCAATGGCTAGTATATTACACGAGTAAGCATCTGTTGGATGCCGAGATGCGGTATTCGGAAATGGAATGATTAGCTTATGCCTTGTTGATCGCTTCTAAGAAGTTGCGACTTTACTTCCACGCCCATATGATCCATGTAATGACCAATTACCCACT
Organism: Pistacia vera; assembly: GCF_008641045.1. Lineage (NCBI taxonomy): Eukaryota > Viridiplantae > Streptophyta > Magnoliopsida > Sapindales > Anacardiaceae > Pistacia > Pistacia vera. The sequence goes on along the minus strand of NW_022196277.1, from coordinate 179,338 downwards.
CAGGTAGGTCCTCCAGAAACCAGAGGCATTTTGTAAATTGCATAAATGGGCCATGGAATTGAGTCAGTTTGATCTGAAGTACAGACTAAAACAACCATCAAAGGGCAGGTCGTTGTCGACTTTATATCAGAATTCTCATATCATTCGACGAATGAGTCGGAGCAATAACCCAACGAAGTCATTCAGAAAATTGCCCAAAGCCTCTATGTCGATGGATCATCGAACAGAAAGAGGGTCGGGGTAGGTCTTCTCCTTTTGAGTCCCGAAGGGACTCGCATTCATGGCATTCTCCAGTTTGGTTTTAAGGCAACCAATAATGAGGCTGAATATGAAGCTCTGCTCACTGGACTGCGGTTGGCCAAAGAAATAGGTTCAACCGCGATCAACATCCATAACGACTCCATGCTGGTTGTTAACCAGATTTTGGGAGAGTACCAAGTCAAGGAGGAAAACATGATCAGCTATCTGAAGAAAGTTAAGGTCGCACTCGAGCCATTTAAGTACTTTACGATCACATAGATTCCTAGAGATAGTAACTCTGTGGCTGATGTCTTGACAATGATAGCCTCGTCGTTAGATTCCGATGCACCAGACAACATTCCTGTTTGGTTCATCGAGACCCCCAGTATTAGCCCGATCAAACAAGCCGTGAATGTAATAGAATCAGTTTCCTGGATGACCCCTATCATTCAGTATCTCAGAGATGGGACCTTGCCCAATGACAAGGTCGAGACAAGGACCTTGCGAACAAGATCTGCTCGTTACACCCTCATCGGAGACCAGCTGTACAGGCGAGGGTTTAGCGCCCTTCCCCTCTAATGTGTAACCGGCGAAGAGGCAGATTACATCATAAGGGAAATACATGAAAGGATTTGCGGTAATCACACCGCCGCACCATCTCTCATCCACAAAGTTGTTCGTCAAGGGTATTACTAGCCCTAATCCAAGAAGACACCTACAACTTTGTCAAAAGGTGCGACAAGTGTCAGCGGTTCGCGAACATACCGCGAGCTCCTTCCCACCAACTGATAACCATGACCAGCCCCTGACCATTCTCCATTGGGGAATCGATCTCATCGGTCCCATGCCAGTTGGCAAAGGGGGAGTCAAGTATGCCGTGGTCACGGTGGATTACTTTATCAAGTGGGTCGAAGTAGAGCCATTAGCCGTGATCACAACCAGAAAGATTAAGGACTTAGTCTTCAAGAACATTGTGTGCCGCTATGGGATTCCTCATACTCTCATCTTAGACAATAGTAAACAGTTCGACAACGAGGAGTTCAAGTAGTTTTGTGACAACTTGGGCATTCATAAAAAATTTGCCTCAGTCGCAAGACCGCAAGCAAATGGTCAATTTGAAGTTGTCAACAAAACCATCAAACACACTCTTACAGCCAAACTTGGCACAGCCAAGGGAATTGGGCCGACGACCTCCCCGAAGTCCTACGGGTATACAGGACAACCCTAAGAAGCTCTATCTTAGAAACCCCTTTTTTGCTAGCATATGGCTGCGAAGAGATGATCCCTGTGGAGGTAGGAGCCGGTTCACTTCGGAGGGACCTGTACAACGAAGCTGACAATAAAACGCTTATGCGTGCAAGCTTGGACTTAGTTGAAGAACATCGCAGCAAGGCTCAGCTAAGGATAGCAGCCTATTAGCAACGCGCGAAAAGTTTCTTCGACTCTAAGGTCAAAAGAAGAGACTTCCAGGTCGGCGACCTTGTTTTGAAGGAAGTTCTTCTTGGTACTAGAGAATCGAGTGCGAAAATTTTAGGACTGAACTGGGAAGGCCCATATCGCATTGCCAAAGTGATAAGACCAGGGACTTATAATCTCAAAAGGCTAAATGATTCCGAAGTACCCCGAGCTTGGAATACTAAGCATCTCCGACCTTATTACCAGTAATTCCGAACTCAATTATTCCCTTGAAAGGTTGGTTTTAAATTTTTACAATCTTTGTAATAGCCAGTGTATAATTCTGATCATTCATGATTATTTTCCCATATACATAATTATGTTCATATAAACTTGTACCAATATTATTATACACAGTTAGAATGTGATCTCATATGTAAAGAATGCGAAAATTAAATTGTAAATACTCATGAAAGAATGTGAAAAGCAATATCTTTATTAATGAAAAGGGAAAGTACATAAGCATAAAGGGAGAAAACAAGAGAAGCGGATCATTGATCCTCCTCCCCAGGCTAGTCGCCAGCTGCCTGATCGGACGCGGGCTCTTCGGGAGAGAACTCAGCCTGTTCCTCTTCCGGGTTGGGTCCTTGAGCCGCTTCCTCAGCTTCAGCCTGCGTCATGGAAGCAAGCTCGGTCCGGTAATCGTTAGGAAAGTCGGACAGATCCATCTCGGGATTCCTTGAAAAAAGGGCAAAGATGGACTGAATTATCCATTTGCAGCCTTATTCTCGATCTCCGCCTCTTGCTGCTGTGTCTCCGTAGTTAGCGAAGTGACGCGACCTTGGGTAAAGTGGAGCTTGGCCTCAAGCGCTGACCGCTACTTCTCGGTATTCTCCCACAGCTCGCCCTTTTCTGCCTCTGCTCACGAGGCCTGATCAGAGGCTGCTTTCAGCTCCTGGTCCTTCTCATCGGCCTATCTGGTGAGCCTGGCCATCGTCCTCCAGAGCTCATTCATCTCCTCTCCCTGCCTTTCCAACTCGACCTTCTGAAAATCCACTATGCGAATAGTAGCATTCCTCTCGTTCAGGTACTGGTTCACCGAGGTGACGGACAAATCCTTCTTTGCTTCAGTGGCCGCCAAGTCCCGTGTTCTCTTCCCTCGTCTCCACCAATCCCTCAGCGGACCCGAGCTGGACTTTCTGTAAGGACAGGTGCATGGAGAGCAGGGCCTGCATAACGAAGAGAATAAAGTTAGTTATATCGCATAAACAAATGTCCTCGCCAAAGGCAACTCGTTTACCTAGCTCAGGTGGTGGAAAGATGTGGTCATCAGGTCCTTGGTACCGAAAGCCACGAACTGCTCGAAAACCTCCGCAAGCCCGAATTCGAGCAATGCGAAGACTATCGGCTACAGATGGTCCGGTAGGTGTACCATTAACTCTAGGACGGGGGTGCCAGTGCCCACGACAGATAAAGTCCCCCTTGCTGGCTCTTTTCTTGACCTTCTCCCAAGGATGGAGGTCGCCTGCTGCCTCACCTGGTGACCTCCGAGAGCGATGGAGATGCCAGTCACGCCCTTAGCTGGCTCTTTCAAGCGGAAGGCTTGGTAAGGCTACGAACTCTCAGGCTGGACGCCCAAACCTTCCGGTTTGGACTCCGACTCTTCAGTCCAAATCAGCCTCCTTTTTTTGGGCCTTTAGGCCATGATTTTCTGCTTAGGGCGAGCAGTGCTCTCAGGTCGGGCCGAATAGACCGTCGGTCTGCCCCCACCAGAGGGATCGCTGGGAGCCGCTCTAGCTGCTCTGGTGGTACTCCTCCGGGGGAAGGAAAACTACCTTGGTTGTGGTGAACTTGGGCACTCTAGAAGGTATGATCGCTGAATGCGAACAACGTTAGTAAAATAGTTCGCTACTTGAAAAGTCAAAAACAAAAGTCAAGAAACTTACTCGGCGGGGCCTCTAAGGTCGCGTCTTGGTTGAAGAAACCATATTTCCACAAATTCACGATTGTCACGAGTAGCCTAGCGTCACGACTTGTTTCGGGTAGGAAACCAAAAGTTGTGATTCTATCTGGGTCCATGTTGTTAACTGCCAGAAAAATAAATCGCTCATTAGTGAAGGACAATCAAAGTCAATAAATTCGTAAGGAAAAAGGACCTACTCGGCTCCTGGAAGCGGCAAAGGCCGTCATAACGAAAGAAGAAAAACTTTTGTCTCATACGGTCCTACATTGCTCTGGTAGCTGTGTATCCCTGCTTCTATGGTAGGTTGCCTGGACAAGTAGTAGGAATCCTTGTCCTTGCTCTTTTTTAGGATATATGAGCAACCGAGCTCTACCGTGGTTAGCTCGCTTAATCCGTTCTCTCAACACGCGATGTACATGGCAACGATAATCATGTATGCGTTCGGCGTGAGTTGCATTGGCGCGATCCCGAAATGATCCAAGACCGACCTAACAAAAGGGTGGAAAGGGATCAACCCCCCACCCTTGAAAATATCCTTGGAGATCGTGGCCAACCCACGTGGAGGATACCGAGCTGTGTGTGTCCTATCGCGGAAGACCTCCACGCTGATAGCGTATTGGTCTATCAGCCTTTCGAGCTCTTCCTCGATAAGTACCGAGAAGATCTCTCGAATGGGACCCATAAGGGCATCCTACATGGGTGAAATGGTCTCTTCCTCAGCTCTGGTCATTGGGGGGTCAATTCTCCTGCGATCTACAAAAGCGACAAGCAAGGAACCGTTTAGTCCTCGTACACTACCTCGTACGATGATGTGGAGGAGAAAATAAGTATTTCCTCCTTTAAACCCTAGAAAAACCCTAACAGAATACTTAAAGGGCCACCATCAATGGACCTACTCAATAGAGGATATTTCATCTCCGACGAGATACCAACGGGAGCAAAAATCAAACCAAAATAAGAGAAGGGAATCATCTTTACCTCTTTAAATGAGAAAGATTGTCTCTTTTGCTCCGAATATCAGACGAACGCCAAGTCTGGAAGGAAGAGAATCAAGGCTCACGAAAGTTTCTTGCTCTCTCTGAGAATGAAAGTACTATAACTTTGCCTGGAAAGCTTGGGGTTTATATAGCTGGGGAAATGGTGTTTTGGTTTCCTGAAGTTAAACAACGTTTGGGTGGAAAACACATCTAACCGTTGATCGCAACCACGTGTCACGAATCAATAGGGAAAAGTGACCGTCATGCCTCAAGGAACCAGATCGTCGTCCCCTTCCGTTGAAACACACAACCGACGACACGTTTTCCCTCCTCCACATTTAATGCACCCACGTCTGCATTTAATGCTCTGATAGGGAATGTCGTTTCAGCATGGCTCGCATTTAATGCGTATGACTGACACTTATTACGCTTAAGACACGTCTGTCAGAGCAAAATGTGCTTTATTTAATGTATCTACTGCAAAAGTGCAACGGATAACATCTGAAGAGATCGTTATGAAAAACACTATTTGTTTTGTAAGTCGCGAGGTGACATAACTCTTCAATCTTGTCTCGCGTCGGTTACGAAGTGATGTGATTCCTCGACCTCGACAGATATTAGCTACGAAGCAGTGACCACTTATTCTCTTGAAGGCTACTAAGTGTAAACAGGTCAAAGATTCCAACCAGGCCGGAATCATCATTATAGCACTGGATACCCAAATCCAGGTCGCTGGCTGTAAGGACAAAGATTACCCCAGGTCATCTGCTAGGAGGCGTCCTCTCGACCTCCTTCGCGACCAAATTGCTTCGACCAGTATCTCTTCGAACACATCAGATCAAAGCATTTATAGTTTTCAAGGTTCGATTCTCAAACCTTAAAAACTAGAGGACTTCTGTTATGCCTGGAAAAGTAAGGCTGACATAGAGCCCAGTCAGCACAGGTGGTCAGAGTCTAGGTAGATCCTGCAGCCATTCAAGCGCGGCCACGTCGCATGCTGGCGTGAGCAGTATACTCCTGCCAGTGCAGTGGGTGCACGCCAGACTGAGGAAGGGCTAGAGATCGTCCACTTGTCCAATCCCTGCATAAAACGCGGAAATCACATGAGTAGATGAACAACGGGATGCAAAGGAGGATTTGCATGGTATCTGACCCCTTTTTACGGATTCAGTAATCATTACCTCAATATACCCACTATAAATAGAGAGCTTCCCTCCCGTTTGTAGGATTGGCTCATCTTTACTCTTGATTAGCTAATTTCGCTCTGTAATAACTATATCTCTCTCATTTGTATTCTCAATACATCAAAGTCAGCTCGCTAAGCCGCGACCTGACCCTTCAAATATAAATATAATATTAGTGGACATAGGATTCGCTTGTTTAAGCATCTAAACCACTTTAAACATTGTCTTGCTATCATTTACAATCTCAATCCCCCATTCACATGTGTTTTCTGGGTCAGCTCAGCATTTCACACGTGCATTTGGTTGGTGTCAAAATCACGCATCAACAATATATAAGGAATAGACTTATATAATCAGTCAAGACACGTCCATCCGAGAATCGACCAACTGGTTTTCCAGTAAAAGTTATTCCATAAGGTTGACTCCATGCATGAGATGAATTTTTTGTCGAATTTCCGGTATCTGCATACGAGTCTCCGAAAACAAAAGGCTTTACAGAGCCATGGCAATGATGATGATGGTGATGATGGTGACGATGGTGATGATGGTGATGTCCATGCCTTCCTTCACATGCAAGAACTTCTGCATGCAAAACACGAGAATGAACAAATTAAATATACAGAAGATACAACAAATTTCATGAATTAATGAACAACTTTTTAAGTGATTTGAAACCTGTAGAGATTATTGCACTGAAAGAGATTGAAGAGGAGAACTACGAAGAGCAAATGTGGTTAATTTAATTAACTTAGTGAAAGACAATAGTGAATTTATAGCAATGACTTAAACGGTTTCATAAGTGACAAAGTTTAGATCATTATTATCTTTGAGATTATTATTTTTATTTTTATCTTCATCTAGTGTTACCATTAGGTTAGATTTATCAATAGTTATTTTATTTTACCTTTAGGTTTTGTAGACGTAAAAATCTACCTGTACGGAATGGGGGTCTGATCCCGTGAGGTCAAGGCCACTAGCGATCTGCTGCACCTGCACACGTAGAGAAACACACGCGTGAAGAGAACGGGAAACACCGGGGTGGTGTTTGCCGTAGGCACTCCGACGCTCAAGTCAGCAAGGCTGAAAGGGGTTAATTTAGTGAGGGCTGAGGAACAAGAGATTACCAGAAGTCTAGTCGGGGACTGTGACTACGGCGGATCAATGAAACTCTCGAGTGCAGAGTCTCGGGTGTGAGGGTGTAATGTCGATGTCCTTTGTGATAGGGCTGGCCCCTGTTTATATAGTGGTCGTCTAGTCTCCCAATCTTGGTTGAAGTAGGAGTCCTAATACGACTCTGATGCAAACCCTAGAAGAATTAGGGTTGTGGTAAGCTGTCTTACCAGTGTCTGTATAGGAAGGTGATTCTGATTAGGAGAGTAACTCCGAGTAGGAAGGTGATCAGGAATAGGAAGGTGACCTTGAATGAGAGATTGATCGGGAGTAGGAAAGTATTCTGAGGGGGTTGTGGGCTTTGGATTTGTCCATGGACCTAGGACATGGGCCAGGTTTGAGAGGCTTGTGCCCGCTCAGTTTGGGCCGGTTTGTTCCTCATGTTTAGAAGAGAACTATGGCTTGGGCCTTTGCAGGACTGGGCTTGGTCCTTCTTCGCTATTTGGGCCAAGGACGATTTTTGGCCCTAACAGGTTTATTGTTATTAACTTATTATTATTGTATTATCCTTGAGTAGCTATGAATAAGGTCTATCAAATAAACATTTCCTTTGTTAGTTGATAATGTTATTAATGATTGATTTAATCGATTTGAGTTCGGCAAAAGTTTCAAGAAAGGATATCTCTTATCTGACATTGATAAATGATTAATATTTTAATTTTTATACTTGCAATTCATTATAATTCTGTGAAAGAAATTCTAATCTCTAATGAAAGTCATTAAAAAAAAATAAAAATTCACCTTATAAGAACAATGCTAAAGTTTAATCTCTATCAATTAAATGTATAAATCGAAAAGTTAAAAAACATTGTGTAGAAAAATTATGCTCTTAAGCCTATCCCACTTTAAAATATTTGATTTATCTTATATTATTATACTCTTTTATTATAATTATATATATCATATCAATTATGTATATGAAAGTTTGTATTGTTAATTTGAGTGTTATTAATCTGCTATCTTCATCTAAATAAAGAGAGCTGTCAACCCTCTTCAAGAATTGATTAATTGATCTGATTAGTGTTATTAATCTGCTAATCATCATCTAAATATGATTTTGGAGAATTAAATCATATTACTTGTGATAATCTGTTTTCTATTTTATTTTAATTTAACTATTAATTAGGGTTTTATCATGTAATATTCGTTTACTTCCAATAATTTCTATGAACAAACTTGGAGCTGTTTAGGTTCTGCTGTGTAACACATATAAAAACCAATTGAGATGTTCCATTTTTGTATACGATTTATTTGGTGTGGCATAACTCAATGGATTTATACTATAAAATTGGAAATGCATATGGTTTATTTCATTTCTACTTTAGAATATATAAAGTATCCCTTATCACAAGGGTTTATTGACAATCTAAAAGGTAAATGATAACACTGAGAACACTATCTTTCTGATAACTACAATACCATATCAGCTGTATTCGGTTTTGAGAAACAGAAAGAAAAGCTAAAACAGTTTATTGATCCCAAAATTTGTAAAAGTGGGACAGAGATCCCTCGCAATTTCTAGACCAAAGTTAGCAAGTATTTATCATTTAAAAGCAATATTATATTATCAACAGATTAGGAACTCAGATATGCAGTCACAGATAAATTGACGCTATTGTCACTTGTCAGAAACCTTCTTCATCTTCTGTCTTTGAACAATTTGTGTACGAGGGAGGGACGGAAAGTTTATCCTTCTGCATTCCAAATGCTCAAAACTAACACCTGTTTTAATAAACAAGTATACCTACATGTACTTTCTTCTGATTTTTTATGTCACTGTCACCCTGTGGAAGAATCGATAGAATGTACAATCTGGCTTTGCGAGGTGACAATGGAGACTCTTGGACACTCACTCCTACAGACTGAGCATCTCCCGCAAAATTGCCTTCTCTGATCGACTTTGACCACTCAGATGTTGTTCATCAGATGGAGCAACAGCTTGCCCTCCAATAAGCACCAATTTTCTAAACCCAGTACCAATTTGAACATACAGATCACCATACTTGCTTCTGAAGACATTAAGCCATATCTAGAGCTGTTTGAAGTTCAAGAACTAGAGCTCTAAACAACAGTTTTGAAATTGGGACATCTTGGATTACCGCAGACTTTTACCCCTTGGTTTCAAAGGCATTGGTCGTGTACAATTTGGAGGCAGCTTATTATCTGGAGGCAATTAGCAGTGGAGCCACCGCCTCCGCCAAATTCAGAATAAATGCCGACACTGCTGCGGACTGCACGTTGGAGTATAGATATGTCAATGGCAAAGGCAATGCAGTCCTCATTCTGGTTTGAGATACAAATACCACTTTGAGTCCATAAAGAAATATAAACTTTGGGGCCCTTCAAGTTACCAACCATTTGGGGGGGTTAAGTGATAATAATACAACGCCAATGTTTTGCTGGAATATGAAGACCACGTCGTTTTCTCCTTCAAAACTACGGTGTAGAAGTCTACTTCCGCTATTTAAATCCAAAATAGCACCGTTTCGCTATCTTTCTGGTAAATATCACTTAAGTTCATTAACAATCTAAACATAGTGGGTTTATTAATATGTACCTAACAATTAGGGGGTTAAGTGATATGCCCTCATACGACTTTTCTGGAGCAAGAAAACGATGTCATGTCAACCTCCTTCTTAACGACAACGTTTTATGTAAGTGAAAACTTTCCCATAAATATGATGTCGTTTTGTCAAGACGACTTCGTTTCATTGTCTTCATGGTAAGATTAAACATAGGGGCTTTGCTAATTTATACCTATCCTTTAGGGGGCTAATTGATATTACACTATCCGGCGACATTTTGCTGGACTTCTAAAACGATGTCGTGTGAACCTCCACTTTAATGACAATGTTTTGTCTATAGGGAAAATGGTGTCGCTTTCCCCAATAACTATGGTGTCGTTTTCATTTTGTACAAGGCAACGTCGTTTCGCTTTCTTCAGGGTAGATATAACTTAAGTCCATGAACAAATCTGAACAAGGGGTTTTATTGATATATACCTAACCATTAAGGGGCTCAGTGATATTATGATATAAGACATCGTTTTTTTTTTGGTACTGAACGTTGTCATGTTGACTTCCTTCTTAACGACAACGTTTTGAGTAAGTGAAAACGTTGTCGCTGACCCTAATGGTTAGGTGATATGAAACGATGCCATTCTTTTTTGGAAATGCTGTCGTTTCTTGATTCCGAAAATGTCGTCACAATGACATGTCATCCATTTTGTATATGACATGTCCATTTTGTATATGACATGTCATGTGTTGGTGTAATTACTGGGGGCCCATATGGTTTCGTAAATGTCAGAAAACCCCAAAATTGATGTTTCTTGATGCATCTAAGTGATAGTTACCATAAAAAATTGAAACGAAAGGAAAGGAAGGACAAGTCGATTACATAGTTGAAAAAAAATAAACAAAGCTGATTAAGTAAATTCATAAAGATTTGACATTCTCATCATTCTTCGAGTTTAACATAATTAATTAATTCGGTATTTAAAGGTATTATCATCATTCTTCCACTTTAGCATAATTAATTAATTTAGTATTAAAGATCCATAAACTAGAAGAGATAAAACAATATAGAGTAATACAAAATAAAAAAGGTAAACACACACAAGTAAAGAGAAAGAATAATATACACAATTTATTCTGGTTCACCCAAGAATAATATGCACAATTTATCCTGGTTTACTCAATTAATATGATACGTCCAGCAGAATTAATATTATTGAAAAACTGTCTCACCTCTCTTGTTAAAATGAATCTATTTTGCCTTTTGATTTGTTAACACATTCATATAGGAGAAAAATAAGTTCATATACAAGGTTTAAATTAAGAGTAAAACCTAACAATAAAATGATTTATTTTTCTATTCCCAAACCCAATTATAAATTAATTACTTAGAGAAATCATTCAACGGCTCTTCATGGAATATGCGCAAATCGCCTACGGGCTTGTATGCATCTGCGTAACCCGTTATTGTTGAAGTGGTTAACAACTCCAACAAGAGACGTAAGTAGAGTTTAACAACATATATATTGAGATTATAATATATATAATCTGTTATTACAACAAAGGGAAAATCAAATACATAATGAGCAATCATCTTCAGATGATACCTGTGTACTGGGGATCAAGAACATATGTTAGAACCCTTTGATATCTTTTCTCCATGCTTAGGCTCTTCCTTTTCTTTATTTATTGGAAGGCTGAGATTATTACACAGAGAGAGAGAGGGACTGGATCTGGTTGATATGGATTGCAGTCCATGATCATGCATCAGATGCCAAGACGAAAGGTAGCTTTGGCCTTCGCAATCATATGCAAATACATCAAGGGCAAAAATCCTCGATGATTTTTTTTTTTTTTTTCAAAAAATCATTTATTAATTTACAATTTATAATAGAGATTAAGTTTCAAACTATGAGAGTTTAAGTAGACCTGTAAAACAGGTTGGGTCACCAATTCAGCTTCATAAATTCAATTGGGCCTAATTTAAAGGAATCCAACCCAGTAATTATATTGTTATATAATGATATATAGGCAAATCTGAAATGCTAATTAAAACTTAGTTGAATAAACAAATTAAATTTGATTACCAAAACCTTTCTCTTCTTCTTCTTCTTCTTTTTTACTAATTAAATTTGTCTATAGTGGTCACAATACTTATGTATAGTATTTGTATGTATAGTTTTAATGCTTGAAAACAACTTTTGTTCAACAATATTGTTAAAGAATTTAAAATATTAGGGAGGTACTACATCAACCAAACTACAAGTCAGTAGCCATGTACATCAACCAAACTACATGTTAGTATTTTCATGCTACGTCTTAATTTATCATTTATCATGTATCTCTTACGATTAATGTGACCGATAACTATTAAATTTAATACTTACAAATATGAAAGTATTGACTTATAGTACTAGGGGTGTTCAAAAGAACCGGTTGGAACCGGAACCGGCGGGTACTCTGGGTTTGGTTTCGGTTCCTACCCAGAACCAGTCGTCAATGGGTAGGTTCAGGTTCCAAATTTTTGGAACCGTTACTGTGTGGTTCCGGTTCCGGTTCTGGTTCCAAATTTTTGGAACCGTTACTGTGTGGTTCCGGTTCCGGTTCCTATAGTTAGGAACCAGAACCGGAACCAGGAACCGAGACTAATATAAAATAAAATTAAAGATTAGGGGAGTTAATATAAACTTTTGTAGAAAAAGTAATGTGAATACATTTATATTTATATTTCATAACATTTAAAGTAAGTTGGTTTGACTTTTGAGAATCTACCTTTACAAAGTAATGGAGTTTGTAATTTTGAATTTATAATTTGTAATTTTATTTTTGTTAACAAGTGCCAGGTGGGGGGGTATTTGTAAGTTTTTAAAGGTTTTTTTGCCATTTTAAAAACTTTCGGGGGGTCATGTAATTTTACAGGGTACCCAGAACCGGAACCGGAACCGTTGTTACAGGTTCTGGTTCTGGGTACCTAGGAACCGGAACCATCGGTTCCGGTTCTGGTTCCAAATTTCAAGGAACCGTCGGTTCCGGTTCCGGTTCCGGTTCCTGTTCCTGTTCCTTCAAAAAGTGTAGGGTACCCGGAACCGAACACCCCTATATAGTACTGCAAGCTTTCTCTTACATACCGTGTACTGTTTGATTCCTTTTTCGTCTACATTTCCACACAAACATCCATTCACTCCAACACAGCATGGCTCCAATGGATTCTTGAACTTCAAACTTCCCGCAATTGATATAAAACAAGAAATTATTTGATTAAATATATACACCAATACAGTTATTCCCCGATAGGCATGTCCCAACCAAAAAAAGAAATATAAGAGTATAAAAGGGCTTACCGTTTTAGTGCTTTCTCTTGAAGGCAGACATGAATGATTTATAGAGATCCAAATTCCTGAAGATAGGTTTGTGATGATCACTGATCTTAGGGGTGAGCGGTTCCGAGTACCTTGCATTTTTCAGAAGAACCGGAACCAGGACCGCACAGTGCAGGTTCCCAAAAAAAGGAACCAGAACTAAAACCGTACATTGCAGGTTCTTAAATTCAAGGAACCCGATCCTAAAATGCAGGTTCCGGTTCCTTTCCCAGGTAGCCCATACAAATCATTACCCCACTATTAGTTTAAAAAATGACAAAAATACTTTAAAAGTTTACAAATACACCCCTAACAAATTTTGATTACACATTCATTTGTATCCAATGTAACTCATAAATCCTCTAATCTCTAGGCAACACTTGAATTCAATCAATTCATCACAATTCACATAAAATTCCTCCATCAAAACCAAAACACAAATAATTATTCATCACAATTCACATCAGATAACTTCACTAAAATCATTCAAACAAACAACAATATAGAAAGTTAGAAACTGTCACCAACTTCTTTGATTCTCCCACTACTAAATACTAATGTAGTAAATTTAATGTTATAAATTATTAATGTTTATAATGTAATATAGTAATGTTGTAATTAATTAAGTAATTATTTAATTAATGTAATGTTATAAATTTATAACTAATTAAGTAATCATTTAACTATGTAATGCTATAATTAATTAAGTGATCATAATATACTGTAATGTAATAATGTTATAATTAATTATGTAATAATTTAATTAAGTAATCATTTGTTTATAATGTAATATTACAATTAATTAAGTAATCGTGCTATAAATTTATAATGTAATGTTATAATTAATTAAATTTGTAATCATTTAATTAAATATTGTGCTAATGTTTATGTAGTAAATTAGTAATTACTAATGTTTATAATATAATGTCATAATCAATTAAGTAATCATTTAATTATGTAATGTTATAATTAATTATATGATATAATGTAATGTTATAGTGAATTAAATAATCATACTATAAATCTTTAATGTAATATTATAATTAATTAAAATTTTAATCATTTAATTAAGTATTGTACTAATGTTTATAATGAAATGTTATAATTGATTAAGTAATTATACTATAAATCTATAATGTAATGTTCTAATTAATTAAATTTCTAATTATTTAATTAAGCAATATACTAAATGTTATAAGTCAATTAATTAAGTAGTAATTAATAAATGTAATGTTATAATTAATTATACTATAAATCAATTAAGTAATGTTATAAAATTATAATTAATTAAGTAATCATTTAACTATACTGTAACGTTATAATTGATTAAATATGATATTTAACTAGTAATTAATTTATTAATGTTTATTAATTTATCATATATAATTAATTAATTGCTAATTTACTATAGATATACTTAGAACTTGATAATTGAAGTAAATAACTAAATATATTATTATTCAATCAAATATATTACTTTATTAAAAAATAATTCTTTTAATAACATTAAAATACTTTTTATTATATCCTAATTCCAATTATACACTTAATTAATCAAAACTTTAATATTAATATATTATAATATATTAAAGTTTTTAATATGGTGTAGTTTATATGTAATAAGTATAATTATATATTTATTTAATTAGGTTATTCTAAAAATTTAACTTTTTCTATTTTAAATTTTTTTATATGTAAAATAATATAAACCCCCCATTATTTACAAATATTTCATTGCAGCCCAAGTTCCAAAACAGGTTCCAAAACAGGTTCCAAATCGAGTACCTGCTACAGGTTCCAAGCAGGTTCCAAACCAAGTACCCGTTTCAGGTTCTTTTTTTAGGTTCCGATTCTGGTTTCTCCACACATAAGAACCGGAACCAGAACCGCACAGTGTCGATTCCAATAAAATGGAACCAGAACCTACCCATACAGTGTCGGTTTCGAGTAGGTTTCGGTTTTGGTTCCAGTTCTACCCGCTACTCATGCTCACCCCTAGCTGATCTCATTGTTTAATATTTTCTCTGCTTGTTTTAGGTTCCTGTTGTGGAACTTAGAGCCTCTGTTCCAAGTTTCACTACAAGTCTGATTGGAATTTACAGGCAAGCAACTCGTAGGCTCCAATCCTATAACTCCAACTTTTTGGACTCCCAAGCTATGTATGCGTTTCAGGTTCATGGCAAGTTGCTTTATGATAGCTTTTGAGAATTCTGACATATCCTGTAATGTACAAATTAAACATTAGAGTTCAACTAGTGATTTTCAAGCACATATAAAATGGGATCCCAACTAATGTTCTCTTCTAATTCTATCACATAAGAATAACTGAAGTCTGTGAATTATGAAATTTCCATCTCCAATGTGAGAATGTGTCGGCGTATTCGAAAAGCATCGGTGAATCAGGAGTCAGTGGCTGTGGAAGCTTCTCTTCCCCGATGCGAAGGCCATGTCGGGAATACAAGTCAACTCCTTCGGATGTTTGCATCCCCAAGACATCATGGCATTAGGTTTGACCATATCCTAATGCATCCGACATTAGAACATGGTTATCCATACCCTAACATGCTACTGCGTTGGCATTTGGACAATGTTCTGAAATGGTTTGCGTCGAAACATGCTTTAGTAATTGCCAGTGCAGTTTGGGTCGGACATCTATTAGAGTCCCGACGAAACTCTACCGCATCAGGAGTGCTCAGCAGGACATTTGGATATTTTGTTAGGGATTACATTAATTATAGGATAATTGGGTGCTGACACTAGTTTGAATCCAAAATTAGGATCCTGATTTTGTCTAGCTGTTATTGTTAAAGAATAATTCATTATCTGTGTTTAAAACCCAGCTCAGCCAAACCGGTTGAACTGGAACTTGGGGCCTTCACCGGGCTGGTTTTCAATTTTGACTGTTCATGGCAAACCCTAAAGATTAGGATGACGATCGGTGAATAATTGGTGGTCAAGATGTTAGGGGTTTTTAGGAGGAAGGGTCGGTGAGTCAAAAGGTGGCAACGGAGATGATTTTCGGTGAGTGAAATGATCGGAAATCACAAAAATCAATCGTCGTAAACAGCATGCCGTTGCCAACGATTGACGAGGCAAACGAGGGTGGGGTGAGATGGGTTTTGGTTAGGAGGCTATGGTAGGAGTTTTTGTGGTGATAGGGTATGTTTAGGGGTGTCAACTGAGCCGAGCCGCTCGCGAGTTGGCTCGACTCGACTCATTAAATACTTGAACTCGGCTCGATTATAGTCGAGCCGAGCCGGCTTGAATAAGACTCGAATTAGGTATCGAGCCGAGTTTCAATCTACCTCGGCTCGGTTCAATTCGGCTCGCGAGTCAATAGTGGCTCGTTTATGGTTTTTCTGCAAAAAAAAAATAAAAGTTTTAGGTTTGTTTTGTGATTTGACAGTAAAAGTTTTAAAATGTTGCAAATTAACCCAAATCCCATATAAAGTTTTAGGATTTTATAATTTGTTGTGTAATACATTGTTGATGTGTTGATTTGGATGTGATTTGTGTTGATTTGGACATGATTTGTGTTGATTTGGATGCAAATTTACCAAAAATTGGATTTGATTTGTATAAAACAAGATCTGCGGGTTATATATAAATTGGGTCAAACGAGCCGTAATTAAGCCAGTTCGAACTTGAGTTAATCGAGTCATAATCAAGTTTTTCGAGTCGAGTCAAACGAGTTCGAGTCGAGTCACAAGCCGACTCGATTATAAACGAGTCGAGTCACGAGTCGAATTTTCTGACTCGACTGACTCGTGACTAGGCTCGAACTTGTTTAATGCTTAACCGAGTCAGGCTCGTTTAGGGTGATACTCGGCTCGACTCGGCTCGTTTACAGCCTTAGGTGTGTTGTCGACACTGATGGTGTAATTTGGGGTGTTTTTGCAAGATTTCAAATTTGTAGAGACTTATGTGTACTTTCAGGGGTGATTTTGCTAGATTTCAAACCTTTAGATATGCTAACATCACTGGTTTGACCCGCCCATCAAACCAATTCAACCGATCAACCCGAAACTCGACCACTTTATCGGGTTTCACCTCGGGTCGGGTTTCAAAATACTGGTCATTATCTATCAATGAATTAATAGCTTATTCGTTACCTTACGACTGCCATTGGTAAATATATATGCAACGTAGTCATTACCTGCAAGAGAAACCAGTGCGACAGAGGAATCAAGGTCATCTTTGGTATAATGCTTTTCCTCTAGCAACTGTTGAAAATAATCAATCTAGGTTGTCATGTTTGGTATAGTCATCAATGTGTTGAAGACTCCACTTCCTCCATAGGCAAAGTTCATACCACTTCGAAGGAGATCTCTTTTTACAAATTTTCTCCATTTGAAAGGTATTGGTGATCTTATGCCAAAGAATGAAGCTGCATAAATATATGTTTGGCAAATTTAAAATTATTAATCCTTCGTTATATTAAAAAAAATTGTAATGAAAAGTTAATACTCAAATATCTTGATTGAATGTTTAGATCAATTAATAATTTCAACCTTCTAGATTCGTTTACATTTATTACCTTACATATTGAAGAAGTTAATGATAATGGGCTTGCATTGAATTTTTAACTAAATATATGCGAAGTCGGTTTATGGCAATTTTCAGGGGTGAGTGGTTTCAAGTACCCTGCATTTTTCGGGGGAATCGAAATCGGAACTACACAGTGCATGTTCCTAAAAAAAGAAACCGGATCCAGAACTGCACAGTGCAGGTTCTTAAATTCAAGGCACCAGAACCTAAAATGCAGGTTCTGGTTCCTTTCCTGGGTACCCTATAAAAAATCAATTACCCCCCTATTAGTTTAAAAAATGACAAAAATACCTTAAAAGTTTAAAAATACACCGCTAACAAATTTTGATTACTCATTCATTTGTGTCTAATATGACTCATAAATCCTCTAATCTCTAGGCAACATTTGAATTCAATCAATTCATCACCAATCACATAAAATTCCTCAATCAAAACCAAAACCAAAACCAAAACAATTAATTAAATTAATTAAACAATTATACTATAAATCTATAATTTAATATTATAATTAATTAAATTTCTAATCATTTAATTAAGTATTATACTAATGTTTATAATGGAATATTATGATTAATTAAGTAATTATACTATAAATCTATAATGTAATGTTATAATAAAATAAATTTTTAATCATGTAATTAAGTAATGTACAAATGTAGTAAATTACTAATGTTTATAATGTAATATCATAAATTTACAATTAATTAAGTAATTATTTAACTATATAATGTTATAATTAATTAAGTGATTATAATATAATGTAATGTTATTATTAATTAAGTAATTATTTAATTATAATATAATGTTCTAATTAATTAATTTTGTAATCATTTAATTGAGTATTGTACTAATGTTTATAACAGAATGTTATAATTAATTAAGTAATCATACTATAAATTTATAATGTAATGCTATAAATAATTAAATTTATAATCATTTAATTAGGTATTGTGCTAATGTGATAAATTACTAATGTTTATAATATAATGTCATAATTAATTAAGTAATCATTTTATTATGTAATGTTATAATTAATTATGTGATCATATTATAATGTAATATTATAATGAATTAAATAATCATACTATAAATCTTTAATATAATATTATAATTAATTAAATTTCTAATCATTTAATTAAGTATTGTACTAATATAAAATACCAACATAATTAGTCAAGACACGTCGATCCGAGCATCGGCCAACCAGTTTTCCAGGAAAGGTTATCCCATAAGGTTCATTTCATGCATATGAAGATTTTGTCGAATTTCCAGCACTATCCGCATACGAGTCTCCGAAAACAAAAAGCTTAATAGCGCCATGGCGATGGCGATGATGATGATGATGTGCACCCCTTCCATTCTTTGCAAGAACTCCTGCAATATGAGAGAGTGAACAAAATTAATGCAGAAGATATAACAAATTTCATGAAATGAAAATTTTAATTAAGTGATTTGTGTCACAAATTGAAGACTAAAAACAAAAATGGCACAAAGACAAAGACACTTTTAATAAAGGTCAAAAATAGAGTAAGCTAGAGAAAAGACTTTTAAAAAAAAAAAAATAATACAATAAAAAAAAAACATTTAAAAAAAAAAAAAAAAAAAAAAAAAAAAAAAAAAAATTAGCAACAACTTTCACCACTAACTCATGATTTGTAAACACTACTAAAATGCCTAAAGACTAGGTCTGCACAACTGAATTCTAAGGACCCACGTGAAGGACTACTTTGACAAATTCATAACAAACCCTCCCTTAAATTGATGTCTTCAAAAATTTCAGTTTAATACAATAAAAAATACTCCGAAATCCCTCAAATATCTAGCTTACAAACACCCAATAATTCTCTTAACTTCAGAAACGAAGGCAATCTGAGGGGCTTTATGAATATGTTTGCAACCTGATCTTCACTTCTACAGTAGATGAGCTCAATTGTTCCCTTCTTTGTGAGATCTCTTAAGAAATGAAACTTCACATCTATTTGCTTACTTCTCCCATGTAGAATAGGAGTTTTAGAGAGTTTGATTGCTAAATTGTTGCCACAAAAGATTGCAGTAGGCCCGTGTCTCTTGAAATGAAGCTCTTCAAGAATTTTCTTCAACCATATGGCTTGACATGCACATGAAGTTGCAGCAAAAAAATTAGCTTCAATGGTTGATAAAGTGACAATTGACTGTTTCTTTGATGACCATGAAACAGCCCCTGAACCAAGGATAAAAGCATAGCCTAAAGTGCTTTTTCTATCATCTTGATCCCCAGCATAATCGCTGTCAGTAAAGCCAATCAAGTCTGACTTTCTCCCTTCTTGTAGAACAGCCCAAATTCCATTGTACCTTGCAAGTACCAAAGTATTCTAGTGGCAGCTAACAGATGCATCTCTGTTAGATTCTCCATGTATCTACTGATGAGACTCACTGAATACATTATATCTAGCCTTCTTGTTGTTAAATACATTAGACTTCCTACAATCTATTTGTAAAGAGTGCCATTAACCTTCTTTTCATTATGAGCTTTATTTAGCTTCAAACCAAACTCAGTTGGTATACTCACTGAATTGCAATTCTTCATCTAAAACCTGTCTAAAATTTGTCACACATTTTTTTTTTAAGAAATAAAAATTCCAGCAGCAGATTGAACCACCTCAATGCCAAGAAAATAATGCAACATTCCAAGATCAGACATATCAAATTCACTCATCATGGACTTTTTAAACTTTTCAAACATGGCTATATCATTTCTAGTGTAAATTAAATCATCTACATACAAGCATACAAAGAACATCTTTCCTCAATCTTCAATTTTAATAAAAAGTGTATTCTCATATGGACATCTTCTAAAACCTTCCTTAAAAAAATAAGCATCTATACGGCTGTACCAAGCTCTCGGAGCTTGTTTAAGCCCATATAGAGCCTTTTTCAACTTATACACCTTATGCTTATTACCTAGCTTCACATAACCAGGAGGTTGATCAACAAATACCTGTTCTTGTAGGTCTCTATGTAGAAATGCTGATTTCACATCCAACTGGAAGATAGGCCATGAGTTTTGAGCTGCCAATGCAATCACCAATCTAATTGTGTCATGCCTCACAACTGAAGCAAAGACTTCTTTGTAATCAGCACCAAATTCTTGCTTATAGCCCTTGACCACCAAACGTGCCCAGTACTTGTCAACTTCACCGTTCTCCTTTAACTTTATTTTTATAAACCCACTTCGTACCAATGGTCTTTTGCCCTTTTGGAAGCTCTGTCAACTTCCAAGTGTTGTTTCTTTCGATGGCCTCAATTTCAACATTCATAGCCTTCCGCCACTTTAATTCTTTGACAACCTCTTTGAAAGTTACTGGATCACAATCAGAAAACAGGGCAAAATGGGTAAGTGGATCCTCAGAATAATCAATTCCTGTTACCTCATAGTCTAGCATCCATACTGGCTTCTTCTAACGTGTTGAGAATGTGAACCTTCTATAGCATCAACCTGCTCATCATATGTTGTTGCTACTAGTGAAGTTTTAGATGCTGTAGAACCTTCATTTCGAAGATCTTCAAGAGTAAAATATGTGCTGGAAGAATTAGCTATGGTTGGAGAAGTACTCAGATCTGCTATAGGTGGTACCATAAAATATATGCCAGAAGGAGATGGATGATCTTCCAGGAAAATTGATTTTTGTTGGGAAGGAATGGTGGGCTGATTAGAAGTATCCATAAAAGGGAGTGAATCTTCGTGAAAAGTCACATCTCTGGAAATCAGAAATTTATTTTTTGTTTGATCATATAGCCGATACCATTTTTTATGCATAGGATATTCCATGAAAACACAGTGAGTGGCTCGAGGACCAAACTTGTCACCAGCCCCAAGATTAGTAGCATAGCACAAACAACCAAATACTCTGAAATGGCTAATATCGAGAAGTTTTCCAAAAAGAAGTTCATAGGGAGTCTTACTATTAAGAACTCTGGTATGCATCCGATTGATCAGGTAAGTGACTGTAACCACACATTTTCCCAAAAGGACACTGGTATGTTGACTTGGTGTTTAAGGGCTCTTGCCACTTCTAAGAGGTGTCGATGTTTCCGTTTAACTATACCATTCTGTTGGGGTGTGTAGACACAAGAGCTTTCATGTATGATGCCTAGAGATGTAAAATATGACAAACAATGGTGATTAAATAAATCACGGGCATTATCTGTTCGGATCCTCTAAATAGAAAAATTGAATTGTGTTTTGATCATGGAAACGTAGGCCTGAATTTTGGAAAGTTTTTGGGTTTTGGAGTGCATGAGATAAACCCATGTCTCTTGGGAGAAGTCATCAACTGTGGTAAGAAAGAATCCGGAGCCATCATGGTTAGCGGTGTGATAAGGCCCCCAAATATCAATGTGTGCTGTGTGGGAAAACAGTTCAGGATTGTTTGGCAATGGGACAAATTGGCAACTAGGTTGTGGAATGGAAGCACTATGACCCAATCTTTGATGCAAAATCAAGGAATTTTTATTAAAATTTGTATTACAATCAAAGAATTTAGTTTGAGTAATACAAGACAAAATATTTTGAGACCTATCCACAAAATCAGTGATCCAATAGTAAAGACTGTTATGAGCCTTACTTGAACCCATTAGTTTCCCAGTCAAAGGGTTCTAAAATTCACATATGTTAGGAAGAAATTTTAAACAGCAATTGTTATTTTGACATATTTTGTAAACAGAGATAAGGTTAAATCTAAAGGTTGGGACAAATAAAACATTACGGAGGACTAAGGTTTCGGTAAGTTGAATAGTTCCTATTTAGGTTGCGAGAGCCATGGTGCCATTAGGCATATGAACAGATGTGTATGATTTTGTGGGTGTATGGGTGAAATACTTGGAGTTGCAAATGATGTGGTCACTTGTCCCTGAATCAATTATCCAGATATTATCATTATTTAAATTACAACAACAAGATGTACCTGCATACGATGTTGTATTAGCATGAGGAAGTTGACTGATCATCTAAATTATTTGCTAATATTGTGCAGGACTGAATGTGGGTATAGAAATTCCGATGGTGCTATTTGGTTGATTGTTAACCCAGATTTTTTATTGGAGGGGTGTCCATGCAACTTCCAACAAGTGTCACGCGTGTAATTTCTCCATTTGCAGTAATCACAATAACTATACTTCTCCCAGATTTATTGAATCCTGACCCATAGGACCTACTTGCTTGATATGGCCCATTTGAAGTAAATGAAGGTGGCCCATTTGAATTAGAATGACCCGACCCATGCGAAGTAGCAAAAGAATTTTCCTTGATATTACCTCGACCGTTGGATTGAGAGGATGAATTTGAGCCATTGGATTTTGCTCAATATAAAACAACTCCATCATTCACTTGCTCTTCATGAACTTTATTTTCCCCACCGCCGCCTTCACTCTTCTTTCCATCACTGCCTTTTCTTTGTGTCACAGTGAAGGCAGCAGTGTCGCTGGTTTGAGAACCATCTTGGGAGTTTAGATGTTGGCTCTCATCTTGCACAATCAATTGGTAAGTGTGGTGGAGCATTGGCGCCGATGTGGTGGCAAGCATTTGTGTTATGAAAGGTTAAAAATTGTCATTTAAACCCATTAAAAAGTGGATCAAGCGATCCTGATCCTTTACCCATTTGATTTGTTGAATCACCATGGCTGACGCTTCAAAAGGCTTGGTTACAACATCTAATTCATTCCAAACCATTGATAAGTAGTTGAAATAGGTAGTCACAGATAAGTTTTGTTGTTTGATTTTGGCGAGAGATTATCGTAAGGTGAATATCTTAGTCAAATCAAGCTAGCCGTACATCTCATATATGTTTGCCCATATTTCTTGAGCATTTTTTGTTTGTGGTAGTCCGATAGCAATCTCCTAGGTTAGTGAGTTGCTGATCCATGCTCGGATGAGTGTGTTGCAGTGTTTCCAATGCTTGAGAAGATGCGGTTCGACTAGTGGAGGAAGGTTTCCATCAATGAACCCTTCCTTATCCTTTGTGATCAACAATCAGTGGAAGTCACAAACCCAAGTGGCATAGTTTCTGGATCCGGTGAGTGGTTGCTTGACAAGGATCAACTTAGCACCGTCGGATGCCTGAGAGTAGAGAAGGTTGCCGAGTTCTAGTCTATTGGGATTGTTCTAACTGATTTGGAATAACGGGTATGCATTTTGAAAAGTTAGGTTGGATGTTTGACCCATGAACCCGAATGGGTTTTGGGGCGAATTGGGTATGGGTCTGTTAGAATTTTGACCCGATCTAGAATTCTGGTTTTGATTTTGGTTTTCAGTTGATTGGTTTAAGGGTGGTGGAGTTGTGATTTGCGGGTTGGTATTTGGTTCCATAAGGGAAGTTGACTGGTTAAAATTTCGTAATACTATAGATTTTATAGTTTTTGGTAAAAGAAAATACTAACCCAAGTGCCTTTTGCAGGTTTTGGAATTCTGGTGAAGAAGGATGCTCAATCCAAGAGGCCTTGATTCACTGACTCTAAAAATGTTGGCTAGAGAAAGCTGTTGAGCGGAAGCAAAAATAAAAAAGGATGCTCTGATACCATGTCAAAATATGAGCAATAAGATGCAAAAGAGACAACTGAGTTGCCGAAGAATGCAAGAAGAGGACAAAATGTAAAAAGACTTTTCTGTATTTTTTTGTACTGTATATTTTGTGCTTACAAAGTATTCAATTTATACAAAAAATGTAAGAATGAAAAAGGAATTTGATCAATAGTGTAATTATAGAATAAGCTTAATAAAGTAATTGCTGAAGTTGCTCCTCGATATCTTATAATCTGCTTGATTCTGGGATGCATAATTCCAACAATCAAATGATTTCCTTCCCATATTGCATCAGATGCACTTTACTTGTGGGTGTTCAATGGCTTCGAGCTTGTGCTTGTTAAACAACCCTTGGCCAAATCAAAGAACTACACAACATGGGCCAGAGATTTCCAACAAGCCTTGATCACCAAAGACAAGGAAGGGTTCATCGATGGAACCCTTCCAAAACCAGTTGAGCCATACCTCATCAAACATTGGGATCGGTGTAACACCCTTGTCTGAGCATGGATTAGCAATTCCCTAACCTAGAAGATTGTTGTCGGACTACCCCAAAGAGAAAACACCCAAGAGATGTGGGCAAATATCAGAGAAATGTATGGTCAATTGGACCTCACAAAGCTTTTTACCTTGCAACAAAATCTTGCCGACATCAAGCACCACAATCTTCCCGTAGCATCATACTTTAATCATCTCTCTGCGATATGGAACGAGCGTGACACAACTGAAGAATTGTTTGAAGGGCTATCAACAATTCTTCAACACATCAAATAGGTAAAAGATCAAGACCGGTTGATTCATTTCCTTATGGGTTTGAAAGACAGCTCATTCCCTTTCGCACTCAAACATTGGCGAAATCACTGTTGCCATTTCTCGGTTGCACTTACCAGCTTGCCGTCCAAGAAGAAAGCCAAAGGTTGAACTCGCAAGACACTTACCATGCCATTGAATCCACCACCTTCAACGTGTCTCAACAAAGATGGCAGCAAAATGGGTTCTGTGATATGAAGGGTGAGATGGAAAATGGAAAGGGAGTCTCTTGAGTGGCTATGGTTGTCTGGAGAAGAAAATCAAAATGTTTTATATAGTGCAACAAATGGTCTAGATCGATTCGGCCAATCCAATAGCCATAACTACAATGCATCCAATAGCCTATATCCTTCAAATGGGTCCAATAGTGCTGGATCTTCTAAATCCAACAAATGAGAAAAATATTGTGATTATTGTAAGCGGAAAAATCACAACCATGAAACTTGTTGGAAATTACATGGGTGCCCTCCTAATCAAAGATCTGGGATCGCTACACCAAATCAAGTTGTTCAAAATACTAATTCAGGAAACAAGATTGAAGCCCCTGTGATCAGTCTTGAACAGTATCAACAATTACTTTAGATGTTCAATCAAATTCCCCAAGCTAATATGACATCTTATGCAAGTATATCTTTTTGTTTCAATTTTATTAAAGATAATATCTGGATAATTGATTTAGAGACTAGTGACTACGTTATTTGCAATCCCAAACATTTCTCTCACACATCCATAAAATCATCCACATTTGTTCGTATGTCCAAAGGTACAATTGCCCTAACTACACAAATAGGAACCGTTAATCTTACCAAACACTTAGTTCTTCACAATGTCTTGTTCGTTCCGACTCTCTAGATTAATCTTATCTTTGTTTCCAAGATTTTCCAAGATAATAGTTGTTTTTTAAAATTCTTTCCTAACATATGTGAGTTTCAAAATTGTTTGATTGGGAAACTAATGGGCTCGGGTAAAGTTCACAATGGTCTTTACTACTAGATAGGTGATTCTGATGCAAATTTTCAAAATTCTATGCCTTGTATTGCACAAAATAAAATTTCTCATTGTAATACAAACCTCAATAAAAATTCTCTTATTTTGCATCAATGATGTCATAGTGCATCTGTTCCTCAACCTACTTGCCTTAGTTTTCCCATTACAAAGCAATCTTGGACCACATTTTCAGCCCACACAACCTCCACTACACGCCTTTTTTCCTTTGCTCATATGGACATTTGGGGACCCTATCACACACCTAATCACGATGGATCTCGATTTTTCTTAACTATTGTTGATGACTTCTCTCGTGGGACATGGCCTTCCTCATGCACTCTAAAACCCCAAACCCTCACAAATAGTAGGAATTTTTTGTCCATGGTCAAAACTCAATTTGACCTTTCAGTTCAACATATTCGAACTGACAATGCCCGTGATTTTTTTAATTCTCACCGTTCTTCATTATTTCCTCTCTCGGTATTATCCATGAGAGCTCTTGTGTCTATACCCCTCAATAGAATGACATAGTTGAACGCAAACATAGACACCTGTTAGAAATATCTCGTGCCTTGAAACATCAAGTCAACATACTTATTACTTTTTGGGGTGAATGTGTGGTCACAACTAATGTTTTTAAACCCAACCTGGGCCTGACCTAATCAAGGGGCAGGGTTTTGGGTTGATTAGTCCGACTGGTTGAACCGGTCAGTTGACTGGTGATGTCAGCATGTTTAATAGGTTTGAAATTTAGCAAACACACCCCTGAGAAATTACCAATTAGTATATATAGGTTTGAAATCTAACAAACACACCCCTTTTAACTTTAGATTTCATATCTTATTTTAATAAATGAAATAACTTTAAATCACCAAATTTCAACTCAATATTTAAAACCAAAAATTAAAAAGAAAAAGTTTTAATATTTTTTTTTTCCTCTTAACTTGTGCAATAATAATATTATATACGTTAAAATGGTAATGATAATAAATAAAGTTTTGCTATTTAAAAAATTTATTTCGATCTTCAAACTAAATATATATTATAACATTTACATTTATTATTTTCAACTTTCGGAATAAATGTATTAGGATAAATGTTAAAAAAATTTTAAGCATAATTTTTCTATTACCCTTTCACTACTTCTCCTACCTTTGCTTCTGCATAACTATGGTTCACCAATGACCATGCTCACCAACTCATTGAGTCAACTCACTTCCCTTATTAAACCTCTATATTGGAACAACAACACTATAAGCAATGTTAAAGCCCTTACACAAAAACCCATCTTCATTTCACCTAAAAATATTTTGTTTGCTTCTCTTCTTTGCATCAAAATCCAGTTTTTATTCAACGAAAGATAAATCCCACACTTGGTTACTAAAGTCTGCAAAATTTTATTTGATCTTCAATGGCAAAAAACTTGAACTCACTCAATTCCCAAATAAGACCCTACCATATCTCCAAAATCATTGAGACCCACAAGAATGCAGACTCAGTTTTGAATTTGATTTTCTTCAATTTTGTTTTATATTTCCAAATGAATTGCACATCAAAATTGAAGAAAAGAAAAAGTGATTTGAAGTTATGAAGATTCGAGATGAAGAAAAGCAAAAGTGCAAATTTTCAAAGAAGAAATGAAGAATTAAAGATGAAGAATGAAGATTTTGGAGGGAAACCGGTGGAAGAGTGACAAAATGGGTTAGGGCTCGATGGTATGAAGATTTTGGGGGGAAAACCAATGGAAAATTGGGTTTAGGAATATAAAAAGGGGGTTTTGTGTTTGACCTGGTTTTTAGGAAAAACCGGTTGGACGACAGGTTGCTACAGTACCTCTAGTCCAACCGTGAGTGATTCTGGGTGAAATGAACTCCTCAATTTTAGGCTTTCCTGTCTCTACTCACTAGTCAGGTCTCAGTTAACCAGTCTAATCGGTTGGGTCAGGCTGGGTTTTGAAACCTTGGTCATAGCTACCTACCTGATTAATCGGATGCCGGGTTGAGTCCTTAATGGTAAGACTCCCTATGAGTTTCTCTTTGGCAAGCCACTAAAAATTGATCATTTTCGAGTCTTTGGTTATTTATGTTATTTTACTAATCTTGGGGGACATGACAAGTTTGGTCCTCAGACCACTCGGTGTGTTTTTATGGGATATTTGATGCATCAGAAAGGCTGTCAGTTATATGATCAAGTTGCAAATAGATTCTTGGTTTCTAGAGACGTGATCTTCATGAAGACAACTTTCCTTTTATGGTCAGTGTCCCACATTTGGCACTGATCCTCAACAGTCTTCTCATTTTATGGAAGACACCTCAGATATCTCCCCACCAGAACCTCGTTTCACCGTGCATCCTATCACTAATATGAGACTATCCATGACAGATGCAGACCTTGCTCCATCTGTTCCGCATCATACAAATATTCCTCTAGATAGCCCATCCCCACCTTTGAAGAGTCCCCCTTTGGCTCTTGAACTTGCTCAACGTCGGCACGACCACTCAACCTCCCATTAGACAACTGGCTATGTTAGCCCCATTTTACAAA
The DNA here is from genome assembly GCF_008641045.1 of Pistacia vera. NCBI lineage: Eukaryota > Viridiplantae > Streptophyta > Magnoliopsida > Sapindales > Anacardiaceae > Pistacia > Pistacia vera. The sequence goes on along the minus strand of NW_022196277.1, from coordinate 151,089 downwards.
CTACCTCAGGTACAGTTAATCCCACTTCCAACTATGTCAGTTATGACCGACTCTCTCTTACACACAGGGTATGTGTTAGTTAGATTTATGCAAGTCAAGAGCCTTTCTGCTATTTTGATGTTGTTCTACATACACAATGGCATCAGGCCATGGCTGATGAACTAAATGTCCTTGCTCAAAATCATACTTAGGTTCTAGTTCCTCGACCTCCTCATAGGAATCTTGTAGGTTGCAAATAGGTTTACAAGATAAAACACCGGATTGATGGCTCGATTGAACTGTATAAAGCACGCCTTGTTGCAAAAGGCTTCTCCCAATGTGAAGGCTTTGATTATCAAAAAACCTTTTCCCCGATGGCCAAACATGTTACTCTTTATCAAATGGATGTCTATAATGCCTTCCTCCATGGAGACCTTCATGAGGAGATTTACATGGATCTTCATCCAAGACTTCACAGATAGAGGGAGAATATGGTATGTCATCTATGAAAGTCCCTTTATGGTTTAAAAGAAGCATCATGCCAATAGAATGCAAAATTCATGGAGGCCCTTACGAGCATAGGTTTTGCTTAATCCAAACATAACTACTCTCTTTTCTCATGGCCCAAAGGTACGTCCTTCATTGTTCTGATTATATATGTAGATGACATTCTAATCATAGGAAATAATGAGGATGCCATCCGTACCCTAAAGGAGCATCTCAATAGACATTTCCCTATAAAAGATTTAGGGGAGCCAAAATACTTCTTGGGGATTGAGATTGTAAGATCTTCAGCAGGTATATCTCTTAGTCAACAAAAGTATGTCCTAGAGATCGTGTCAAACTCTGGCTTATCCGCATGCAAACCAAGTGCCATTCCTATTGAACAAAACACCAAGCTCACAACCCAACAATATGACCATGAGACGTCATCTTTAGAAGTTGATCCTCTATTGAAAGATCCCTCTCACTATCAGAGACTTGTAGGAAGACTCATTTATTTCACCATGACACAACCAGATGTAAGTTATGTTGTTCACATTCTCATGCATGGGCCAAAACAATCTCATATGGACGTAGCAATTAAGGTGCTAAAATACTTGAAAGGATGTCCTGGCCTAGGACTCCTCCTTCAACGGGATGAAATTTGGACATCACAGCAAATTGTGATTCAGATTGGGTATGTGTCCTATGATGAGAAAATCACTCATTGGGTTTTGTATAAAAATTGGAGGGTTTTTTGTCTCCTAGAAGACAAAGAAATAGACAACGATATCAATTTCCTCAGTAGAGACTGAATATAGAGCCATGACAAAAACAACATGTGAGATCGTCTAGATCTTTGGACTACTAAGAGATTTAGAGGTACAAACATGAAAACCTATCACTTTGTACTATGACAATAAAGCTGCTAATGACGTTGTAGCAAATCCGGTATTCCATGAAAGGACTAAACATATAGAGGTCAACTGTCATTTTGTTAGAGAAAAAATTTAGGAAGGGATCATCAAGACCATGCATATTCGAACTGCAGCGGACATCTTTACAAAGCCTTTGTGTAGTAATCAGCATTCATATTTACTATCCAAACTTGGAGTTTTCGACATTCACAAACCACCAGCTTGAGGAGAAGTGATGTAATATGAAATGCTGAAATCAATCACGCTAGAACCAGGCCGGGAAAATCAGTAATTGCAGATATTGTGCTATTATTGATTTCCTGTGATATTGTGTAATTATAACAATTGATTGTATTTCCTTTGTTAGTTTCCTAGTAACTGTATAAATTCGTGACTGTAAACATTACATTTAATTCAAAATACACATAATTCATAATCTATCTATTTTCTTCTTAGAATTCTTTGGCAATGCAATTGCCTCTCTTGCCCCTCCTTGCTTAGATTATGACAGAAACACCTCTATAAGGATACACTAAGACATGATCATATAAAATTATTTGACACAATATGACATTCTTTATATTTTTGGTCAAACTTTGCCGACTCATTACTATTAAGCGTCGCTGATAATTGTTATATTAGTACTATTATATAGATCGTCTCTTGATAATTTTGATAATCAAAACATTTATGAATTAGATTTTAGTTTTCATGTTAGAGTATGGTTCCATACTGCGTCCACATTATCATTACTTTGATTGGTCCAAGTATGTACATCTCAAGTAACTCACTTCAGTGAGAGTAGTAGGGAATCATTATCTCATTATAATGACAATTAAGAGTGTAAATGTCTTCCAGATTTTTTTGGCAATCTCAATACTTAATGCACTAGATTTGTATAGGTATTATCAACGTAACATTCATTGTATTATCACTATATTTACATGCGACATATGACAACACATCATTTAGCATTATTGTTATTGAAATTTCAACTACTGTTATCAATTCATATGTGCACAATTTCTTAGTTCATCAATAGTGAAGCCTCTCATCGAGGGTCAATAACTTTAAAATGAGAAATTTTCAATACAGAAAACACTTTGTGTTTTTAGCTAACAGAAGAAGAAAAAAATTTATAATTTTTGATGAGTTAATTTTTATGTTTTTAAGTGTTAGTCAATGATAAATAAACGAAATTTGTATTTTAAAAACAAAAATACAATTGTCCACATCTGAAAGGACATTCCTCATAGAATAACTGTCGTATTAGGGGAGAAAAATACATACGATTCATTGACATTGTATTGTAGCGAAAAGAGGAAAACTAGTTTTGTCATTTGTGTGATGAAGAATGAAGGAACCGTACCATGTATTAAAAGATATTGAAGAGAACTGGTTGTGCTTGTGGGATCACATTTCAAGTTCAAAAGCTGGCTTGAAGTAAACCCTACCCAAAAGACAAACACTGCATTAAATTTCTTCTCTTCCACGTGAGAATGAAGGAACCGTACCATGTATTAAAAGATACTGAAGAGAAGTGGTTGTGTTTGTGGGATCACATTTCAATTTCAAAAGCTGGCTTGGAGTAAACCCTACCCAAAAGACATACACTGCATTAAATTTCTTTTCTTCTACGTGAAAAATATGCTAACCCTACACAACAGCTGTTCTTCAAGTATGTTGCCTACCCTACACAACAGCCGTTCTTCAACATTTTCACCACCATTTCTATCTTGTTTTTACCTTCATTTTTTTTTTTTTTTTTTTTATCTTTTGATTTTGAGCTTAGACATACTTGTAGAAAAAAAAAAAAAAGATTAAGTACTGAATATTACAAGAATGCCAAGAAAATCTGATCTTCAAGGCAACTTGTTGACCAGGTATTTTGATCTACACCTTCCTCTTTGTTGATACAAAAGTTTGCACCAACCAAAGAATTCCGATTGACCTTGGTGGGACCAGAATGGATGTGCACGTGATTATTTGTAATCAGCAGTGGGTGAATAATAAATGCAATAAAGTAAATGGCAAAGAGATTTTTAAAGTGGTTCGGCGAGGTAAACTGTTGAGCCTACATCCACTGTTTTCTGTATTTGCTGTAAGAGCTTACAAGGTGAATTCTCTGCCAAAGTCGTAACCCCTTTTTCATCATTTTTTGGGGGTTTGTATAAAGGAAATAGAGAAAATAAAGGGATTACAATTGATTTGAATTGCAATTATGATATTCTCGCGATTGGGCGCTGTGATCGCGTTGAGATTGATGTTGATTTGGTCATTCCCGTGATATCTGGGATCTAAAGATATCTGGGAATTGATTGAATAATCACTCGGGTTGTCCGCAACTAGCTTATGCTGGGTCGAGCTATGTGTTGACGAGCTTGTGTTGGGTAGGACAACCGGTGGAGTTGGACTAGCCCTAGATCGAGCCATATTCTTGCGGTTGCCCGAGCTTGGTGGAAAAATCACACACAACATCTGCCCCTTAGTGTTCAATGCTCGTTTAGAGTTTCGAAGACTATTACTCGATTTGATGCCAAGCTCGAGATCACCAACAAGTCTCTAGGCGTAGGTTCGGTCAAGCTCCCAAGGTCGACCTTATGTCTAGTCGACATGCTTCACACTTGTTCACTTCCCGCGATACCTTTGTCAAGCAATGATAATTATATTTCTGCAGAGTCATCTTATTCGTCCTAGTTGGACTTGTAATGGAAGATCCGAATTCGCTCTAAGTTATGCATAGCCAACTTCTTGAAGGGCTTTTCGGAAGTGTGCGAGGAAATCTTTTGTGACAAGCAACTCCAATTCTGGATCTGTTGTCCGCTTTGAGTTTTAGTCATCGACTGAAGGCTGATTTCCTCCGACGTGTTTTCTCTTGAGAAATTTTCAAGTTTAACTTCTCGATTTAGGATGTTTCATCCTCAAAGAGTTGGATTTTGGTGTGGCTTTTCGAGATAAGTTGCCTTTTTTTGGACTCTTGACTCCGAGTTCTATTTTTGGAATACGATCACGTAGGTCATGACCTTTGAGGCGATAAATAAATGCTAAGTAAGCTAAAAAGAATGTTAACAGTGAACAAAGAGAAATCATGAATAATACCTCTTTTATTGATCAAGTGCTTTGGCCGTGGGCGACCTTACAACGAAAAAAAAACGCAAGTGAGACCCGAGCTACTTATTGGTAATACCTTTGCAAATGTTCGGTGTTCCAGACTCGCAATATTGCTTCGCCGTTTAGGCGTTCCAGGTGAAAAGACCCTGGTGCGAGCTTTTCTGAGATTCTAAAAGACCCTCCCATTTGGGTCCAAGTGCCCCTAAGTTCGAGTTGTGGATACCATGGACGACCTTTCTAAGGACTAGGTCGCCCACTTCAAAATCTCTATTTTTTACTTTGGTGTTGAAGTATCGTTTGGCTCACTGCTGATATAAGGCGAGCCTTAGTTGAGACTTAGCCCGATGCTCTTTAATTAAATTTACCATCAGGCGGAGAAGGTTTTCATTTACTTCCTCATTGAAAACTTCCCTTTGAAACGAACTAATTCCCACCTCTATCGGGACCATTGCTTCACACTTGTATGATAAAGAGAACGGGATTTCGCCTGTCGAACTCCTGGTTGTCATTCTATAAGACCACAAGGCTTTAGGTAACTCTTCGGCCCATCTTCCCTTCAATGCATCGAGCTTCTTTTTAATGGTATGCTTGGTGACCTTGTTCACGGCCTCTACTTGACCATTAGCTTGAGGCTGATAAACAACGGTGAAGCTCTTCTTGATGCCAAGTTGCTCGCAAAAAGATCTAAAGTCTTCCCTATCGAACTATTTCCCGTTGTCGGTTATTATAGCGTGGGGGATTCCAAACTGACAAATAATATTTTTGTAGACAAAGTCCTTCAACTTGTTTGACATGATGGTTGCCAAAGGTTCAACCTCTACCCACTTGGTAAAATAATCAATAGCGACCATTATGAACTTAACGCCCTATTTTCCTTGAGGCAAGGGGCCAATCAAGTCAATGCCCCAAATTGCAAACGGCCAAGGGCTCGTTAGAGTAGTCAATTCCTAAGATGGAGCTCGCGGAATATCTACAAACCTCTGGCACCTATATCATTTGTGCACATAGTTTGCCGCTTCATAAAAAATCATCGACCAATAATACCCCTAGCAAAGTACTTTGTAAGCTAAGGACTTGCCTCCTGCATGATTTCCACAAATCCCTTCATGGATCTCTCTTAGAACATAGTCCGCGTCTTCATGATTGATACATCGTAGCAGTGGTACATTGAACCCGTGCTCATACAATTTATCATTTATGAGTGTGTACCGGACTTCTGTGATACCCAAGATGTCAAAGGTATGTTCCCAACTCAAAATAGTCCTTTAGATGTTAATTTTATGTTAAAAAGCATAAAATCTAACAAAGGGCAAAATAGTCAATTCATTTGGAATGGTATGAATCAATTATCCATAAAAGGGTATTAGGGGCAAAATAGTCATTTTGCCTATGGATAAGCAAAAAGTCAAGGATGAGTAGGCTTTTAATGGCATTAATTAAGTAATAATTATGTTTAGTGCCAAATGACCAAAATGCCCTTATATGAAGAATTAAGGACTTATGAGTTATACAATAATTGGGCCAATAGCATAATTTTGGAAAATTAATGAAATATTTTCCTACAAATGAGGGGAAATTCGTTCAAGCCAAGGGAGATATCATTTCTTTAACCTTTCTTCCATTTTCTTTCAAATCTTCCATGAAACAAACTTTCTCTCTCTAAGTTTTAAAGGAGTATTGCATAATTTTTCAAGGAGAACAAGATAGGAGCCTTGGATCTTCAAATCGAAAGGTTTAAGGTAAAGATTAAAAACCCTAGTTTTGATGTGATTTGAAGATTTGAGGTAGATGTTGAGGTACAATGTTATATATGTAGGATTAAGGTGTAAAATAAGATAAAGGCAAAGGATTTGGTCGGGGAATTCTTTAAAAATGTAAGGAAGAACCTCCCATGAATTTAGGGATTATGCTAGGGTTTGTAAATTTTAATGAAACCTTAAATTAAGGCTTTAAGGCATAGAATTAGTTGATGGCAAGTGTAGTTGAACTCATTATACATGAAGTTATTGCCATTTATGTTTTATGAGTTATTATGTTTAAGTGAAGAAAATGAAGTATTGATGTTGATTGTGGCAAAACTTGTAGTATTGGAGGCCACATGGTGTTGAATGGTTGCTATTAGAAGTGTTGATGTGTTGTTTGCATTAACTTACAATGTTATAGCAATGATGGATGATCATGGGAATGAGGTTTTACACTTCCTTTAAGATGTTAAAGACTATTAAGGGGAGGTTTAATTGATCCATAAGTTGACATATTTGTCAATAGAAGTTGATACGGCATGGTTTAATATGAAAAATTTGGATTTGGCAATTTTAGGGGTTATGTTAAACATGCTTCAGTATTTCGACCATAACTTGACTTATAAAAATCAAAATGAGATGATTCTTGAAGCATTAGAAAGTTAAGACATAGCCTTATAACTTTTATTCCAAGAGTCAATTCGTTTGAGAAATGGATGGAAATGGCTTGAAGAATAAATTTATGGTTATTAAAGTTTAAGATTTAACATGATCAATTCTTATGATTATGAATGTATTGTTGTAATTAAGCCATGCACTAATGTTTACCCATTAGTTAGATGATCTTTGAAAGATATACACAGTCATGGATGTGAATGCATGATTAATGTTATGAAATGGCATGAAGATGCAATGTAATATATGTTTCAAGATGATGAATGTGAGCAAAAGGTAATGTAAATGGATTGATAATCCATAGATGAATCAAAAGTATTAAGCTCACTAAAACATGTATTTACATGCCATAAAATGTTAGAGGTGCATATAGATAGGATGGAAAACACGTAAGCATATCCTCGTATACCGGTTGAGGAAAGATGAATATATGCTTTAGATACTAAATAACGCGTAAGCACGCCTCTCAATGATATGAGTTCTAGATGAATTTGATGCTAGATGAGAGGAAAGATGAATATATGCTTTAGATGCTAATTAACGCGTAAGCATATCCTTGTATTCTAGTTGAGAGAAGATGAATATATGCTTTAGATGCTAAATAACGCTTAAGCACGCCTCTCAATGATATGAGCTCTAGATGAATTTGAGGCTAGATAAGAGGAAAGATGAATATATGTTTTAGATGCTAATTCGCGCGTAAGCATATCCTCGTATTCTAGTTTAGGAAAGATGAATACATGCTTTAGATGCTAAATAACGCATAAGCACGCCTCCCGATGGTATGAGCTTTAGATGAATTTGAGGCTAGATGAAAAGAAAGATGAATATATGCTTTAGATGCTAAATAACACATAAGCATGTGTCCCGATGATATGAGCTCTAGATGAATTTGAGGCTAGACGATATGAAGTGCTTAAGATGCTAAGAAAAGGCCGATTGGCTAGACGTTAAATGATTCATATGCATTTAGTTGCATTATAAGAGTTATGATATTATTTACATCATGAGATGATTTGTACTCATGTTAGATGATATTTAGATGTTATGTCATGAAATGTGATGTGTGTGCACTATGTTTACATACTTATTTGTATGTGTACACTTGATGTTTTATATGACCATGGGGAAGATGATGAAAAGTATATGAGTTAGTAAAGAAAAGAAACCATACTTAGATGCAAAAGAGGTGTAGTATGTGAATGGATGTGTTTGAATGAATGTCAAATAACATACTTGGTATTAAATGGATCATTCTTTATTGAGCGATTAGCACTCAACCTTTCATGGTTGAAAGTTTTACAGGTAATCCAGAAGCAAAGGATGCTGGAGACAACAAAACTATACGTGAGGGGAGATAATTTATTGTCATCTTGACGTTTTATATTGATGTAAATAATGTAAATGATAAATATTTTTGAAACACCTTTTTAAAGCTTCCATCGTATGAATGAAAATGGCATTAATATGTTTTGATTGATTGATGCCCAAATGAATTCAAGTTTTTATTTTTATTTTATTTTTGAAGGTACAAATTTTGATCCTTCGGTACATCCTATAGTAATGTTGTGGACATTATCATTATCCTTGCACAAGTTTTCTAAATATAATTCATTCCCTAGACATGAATTCTCTAGATTCTCATTAAGGGATATTCAGAAGGTACCTGACTGGGGAGGGGTTTTGCAGCTGCCTTTGTGCAGAGTGTTCTAGCTTCAGTTCTTTCCTTCAACAGTGTACCATCCCTCAGATAGGCGATGATCGCATCTATCTAACTGTATCTCTAACTCATTGTTAAAATTGGTCTTGCGGAGCGGAGATGCTTGGTTTTGGGAGGAACTTAACTGGGATAGAATCAGCCTACTCTTGGTTCATTGTAGAGGTTAAACGGGCTAATGCATCCACTTGCGTGTTCTTCTCCCTTGGGATCTAGTGGATTGTGAAAGACCTAAACTGCTTGAGTTCGACTTCAACTAGCTATAGATAAGACGACATCCTGTCCTCATCTGCCTGGTATTCCCCGGTAATTTGGTAGACCACGAACTATGAGTCACTATAAACCTTAACGGATTCTGCCCTTGTTTCCTTGGTGAGGCAGACCCCTATGAACAATGCCTCATATTCAACCTCATTATTGGAAGTGGCGAACCCGAACCTTACCGCGGCTCTGATCGAGTTTCCCTCTAGACTTTCGAGCAAGAGCCCTGCTCCTACCCTTTTCTCATTTGAGAAGCCATCTACACATAAATTCCATTGCCATAAATCATCGAGCTTCGGCTCTTGTTGCTCGATTTCTCCTGAGGTACCTGCCCTTGGTAGGCTTGACTCACCTTCTAGCTGATAGGAAAATTCAGATATAAAGTTTTCTAAGGCCTAACCTTTGATCGTTGTCCCTAAGATGTACTTGATGTCGTGTTGACTCATCTCCGTTGTCCACTGGATTAACCAACCCGATGCCTCGGGCTTTTGCATTAACTTCTTCAAAGGGAAGTTGGTTAGCACATGAATAGAGTATGCTTGGGAATAGGGTCGCAGCTTCCTGGTAGCGATGACAAGGGCAAGGGTAAGGGCGAGCTTCTCCATCTCAAGATACCTTGTTTCTGCGTCAAGTAGTCTTTTGCTTACATAGTATACCGGCCACTGCACTCCTCCTTCCTCGCGTACCAACACTGCATTGACAGCAGACTTTGATACCGATAAGTACAATAACAATGGCTCGCCCTAAATGGGCTTGGACAACAAAAGCGGTTGTCCCATATGTTTCTTCAGCTCCTGGAAGGCTCTTTCACACTCTTTTGTCCACTTGAAACCTCTCTTTCTTTTCAGGGTCTCAAAGAATGGTAGGCATCTATCTGTGGCTCAAGAAACAAACCTGCTAAGTGCAACCACGCACCCTGTCAAGCTTTGCACCTGTTTTAAGCTGGTTGGGCTTCTCATATCAAGTAGAGCTTGAATTTTCTCTGGGTTGGCTTCTACACCTTGCTGGTTCATGAGGAAACCCAGGAATTTCCCCAAGCTCACCCCGAAGTCTGTTAGAGTCATGAAAGTGACTATTTTGGTGATAAAAAGACCCTATGTAATTAAAATGAAATCATATTGAGATAATTAAGAGAAATTATGAATTTATGTATAAAAATCATATTTTGAGTTTTTCTTACTAATTTGACATATTTGGATTGAAATTTGAGATTGTGTAATTGATATTAGGATGTGATTTATATCTAGGGTTGATGTTGTCTCATTTATGCCATTCAGAGGTCAAATTGTCATAAAACTTGGGGTTGATTTTGTAACTTTTCTATCATGTAGGGACCAAATGGAAATTTTCCATATTTGGTATAAAAATGCAGCGCAAGGTCACAGATTAGTGGCTGTCGCCCACCAAAACCCTTCATCTTCTCCGATCCAGCTCCGACGAGAATCTTCGGCGACGGTTTGTCATCCCGTTGCACCGATCTTCATCATCCCACACTCACCACCGCGATTCACCTGATTTCCGACGTCGTTTCACATTCCAGCCATTTTTCATGCATTTTCTAATGACCTTCGACGACATTACACTTCCTTGGTGGTCAATCTAGCTTCTCCACAGCCGGATCTATCCATTCCAAGCTTTAGCTACCACAAAAAATGCAGGAATCCGCCATCACCGCCGTTGCGCCTCTTCACCTTCTAGCCGTGTTCTCTCCCATTTTCGGTGACCTTTCATCTCCTCAGGACTTGATCTGAACTTCCCATCACCTGAGCTTTCCATTTGTACCTTTGAATCCCATTTCTGCCACCATGTGCCAGAAGACCTGCCAAAAAACTAACGTATTCTGACAAGTGTGATTGTTCGTATTCTGGGTTGTCCGTTGGTTGTTTTCGCTCCTTCTTTGCATCATCTGGTTGTCGGTTACTTCCTCTTCATCATGACCAGCTTCGTTTCCACCGTTCCAACCTTCGTCGACACCACCATGAGCGACTAAGTTTCTAATTGCCTGTTACGATGTAGAGAGATCAGAATTGACACTCATGGATCTTCTCGGTAGTTCTTGACTAGTTGGATGGCCCAAATGTTGGATATTTAGTTAAGTTTCATGTATTCAGATTATATTTTTTTTCGTTTCAGTTTGTTTGCGATGCTTTAATATTATTCTGATGCTCGACGTGCTGAATTGATAATGTCCATTGAGAATGTTTGTTGATATATAACTTTTCGCATAATTGAATGTCGGTTTGAGATTATTGAATGTTGATTATGACTTTAAACTGCTTCGGTACTGATTGCAATCAAGTTGTATTAGTGTTTAATATCATTTCTACTAGGAATGCATTTGTTGTGTAATTAGTTGATTAGATGATACAAGTTGATAGGTTGTACTTGTTAACGTTGTACCAACTAGTGGTGTTTAAGGGTTTAGCATTTTTCGGTTAGGCAATGATAGTCTTTAACCAATCGATCTATAACTAAGACGACAAGGAGACAGGATAGATTATACCTAGATTGCCGGGAGATATTTTTATTGATTTGCCTAGCCTTGTAGGTTTAGGAAATTGAAGAGCAAGGAGAGGAATTGTGAGAGTTGGTCTTGAGTCAAACCGAACCCGTAGTGGCAACGCTTTTAATATTATGTTTTTGTTAGCAATTTATTTGATGTTTTTAACTTCCTGCAATTAATTAGTTTCCTTAGTTTTAATCAATCACTTTGTCAATTTCTCTTCTGTTAACTCAAATACTCATTAGGTCATTAGTCTTGCTCTCTGTGGATTCGACCCTGCTTACCACTAACTACGGTATTTAGGATTAATTTTGTGGCCGTGACGGCCTGTTCGACAAAATTTTGGCACTTTAAGGGGTTGAGCTTTATTTAGTATTTTCTGAGGATGTCAAACATTTTCCCTAGATGCTCAATATGGCTTTCTGCGACCTTTGACTTGACAAGCATATCGTCAATGTATACCTCCATAGTCTTGCCGATTTAGTCAGCGAACATCTTGTTCACCAAGCGTTGATAGGTCGCCCCAACATTCTTAAGGTCAAATGACATAACCCTGTAATAATAAAATCCATGGTCAGTAATAAAGGAGGTATGCTCTATATCGGGTTGGTACATCGAGATTTGGTTATATCCCAAATATGCATCCATAAGCTAAGAAAAGCATTCCCGGCTGTCGTATCTACTAGCTGGTCGATCCGTGATAGTAGAAAGCTGTCTTTGAGATAGGCTTTGTTCAGATATGTGAAGTCGATGTAAGTCCACCACTTTCCGTTCGAATTTTTGACCAAGATCGGGTTGGCGAGCCAATCTAGGTATTTGACTTCTCTGATAAAGTTGATTTTTAAGAGTTTGTCAACTTTATCTTTGAGCGCTCGCGAGCACTCTGCATCCATAGATCTTCTTTTTTGTTTTATGGGTCGAGATTCAACCTGTGACACATTACTTTAAGGTTGATCCTCACCATATTCACATGCACCCATGCGAACACATCAAGGTTTCTCTTCAAGAACCCCATTAGATTTTTGGCCATTTCTTTGCTCAAATTGCTGCCAATCTTCAGTATGCAAGTTGGATTTTCTTCGTTGACATTTATTGCTCGCAACTCTTCTGTTGACCCTATTGTAGGTTCTTCTTTATAGATGCGAGGATCTATTGTATCCTCAGTGGTCTAGGGTTTGGCTTGGATTATGTTATAACCATAGTTCTCGAGAGTGGCCACTTTTATGCCGTCTGTATGGCCCAGTTGTAACATTCTTGAGATTCCTTTCTATAGCGTCTAATCATCATGACCCCCCCGGGAGTTGGAAACCTCATTGCTTGGCAGCGGACTGATGTGACTACACTTAAGTCATCCAAGATCGGCCTTCCAAGGATGACATTGTACGAGGTAGGGCAGTCTACTTTTAAAAATTTGACCATCACTGTCTTGATCTTGGGCTTCGTCCCTAGAGTCACGGAGAGGTCGATCGTCCCCTTGGGAACCAGGTTGTCCTCAGTAAATCCATAGAGCAGTGAAAGGCATGCCCTCAAATCTCTCTGTGAACCTCATTCCTCGGAAAGCCCCCAGGAAAATGATATTCGCTGCACTCTCATTGTCGACCATTACCCTTTGCACTCAGGCATTACCGATTTTAGCTGCAACTACAATCGCGTCATGATTGTGGCAAGGGAATTCTTAACATTCCTCGATCATGAATCCTACTACCACGCCCTCCTATCTAGGTCGCTTGGGCGGCTTCTGTCCACAGCTCATTATCCGGAGAATCGAGTATGTCCTTGCATCATGAGCATATTACTCGCGAGCGCACCTTGAACTTCCTGCTATGTCGGGCCCCTTATAGATCATGCCTACCTAGACTTCATTGTTGGCGTTTAGTGGGGCTCGTTGGACCAAGATCTGGGCTTGGTTTTAGTCCTGGTTCTAGATCTGGTTGTTTTGCTTGCTTGGATTTTCGTGAGCTAGTGTCGTCTTAACAAATTCCTTTATGTGGCCCCTTCTTACCAGGTCATCAATATCATCCTTCAAAGCTCGGCACTCATTCGTGTTGTGCCCAATATCTTGGTAGTATCAACAATACTATTGTCGATCTCTTCTGCCTGGAGCCCTCTCCATTCTTTCTGGAGCAGGCAGTCTCTTTGCCTCATGGCAGACTTCGTAGATGTGGGCTATATCCTGAGTGAGGGGGTATATTCTGTGTACTGCGAGAAGGGCCACCTATCTCTACGGTTATCCATTTTTTGTCTTTTCTGGAACCTGTTACGATCCGTATCATTGCGGTCTTGGCCCTCGCACTTATCCGATGGGCGATCTTTTCACCTGGCAAGGGCCCCCCACACTGAACTTCTGGCTAATGCTATTAGCAAGCTCTCTACCCGTTGGTGTTTTACGACCATCTGATAGAACTTGGCCAGGCTTACATGATCTTCACTTTGGAGTTCTTTCCACAACTCCATCTTTGGTCTAATCCTTGCAATCAATAAAGTTTAGATGGACCCCTTAGGCACATCTACAACCTTTGCCTGTTCGTTCTAAAACCTTGTCAAGTACGAGGTTAATGTTTCGTCTTTCTCTTGACGAATGTTGCTCAAGTAGCTAAACAGCATTGTGAACTGTCTCATTGCTTGAAATTGTTATAAATACAGCAAGAAGAATTGTTGCCAAGAGTTGATAGAGTTCGCCTTGAGCCTCTTATACCACCTCTTGGCATCTCCCATTGGTGTGACTGCGAAGCACCTGCACTTCGCCAAATCAGAGACCTGGTATAGCTCCATAAGGTCATTGAAATTATCGAGGTGGTCTCTTGGGTCCCCTCTCCCATAGAATTTACTTTTTGGCACCATGAATCCTTACGGAAGTGGGGCTTGGCGAACTTCCTTTGAAAATGGGAACTTACTATTTCCTCGGCCATACCATTCTAGCGGGCTTTTAGATTGTCGAGTATTCTCTGTACACAATATAAGTCTTTGCTGTGGTTGCCCTGGTTGGCTCTGTTCAACCTCACTTCGAGCAAATGAGTTCGCAAATCCGTCGCTTGTGAAGCTCCTCTATTGTGCGCATTGATGTGCGAAGTTGAGTCATGATGGCCAGGTTGATGAGTGTTATAATGCTCGTCAATTTGTTACTCATGACGTTGGTTATAACCAGAACGTCTGTCATTTCCAGATTGGCGCACTTGGCTCCTCTCGCGAGCCGGCGAGGATCGAACTCGTCTTAGGTGTGGGTTAATACTGGCACGCTGACGTTGGGGATATCGTCGAGTGTATCGGGGATGGTCGTTGTCTTCACTCTCCCTTAGTGGCTATTTCCCTGGCTGCCTCCCAGGCTAGTTTGCCCTTGAGACTCGCACTTGTGAGCATAGTGTAGCTTGCGATGTCAGGGGTAGTGGCTGCTTCTTGGCATCGATGAACCAGAATGGCCGCTTGCAGAATTCATACCTGTTTGGGGTGGCACTGGTGAAGCGCGGCTGGTTAAGATCTTAGGCAGGTGGCTACTGATTCCTTAGCTCAGCCACGTTTTGTTGCACCACCTATGCAACCATCGTTCTGATCATTTCCACAATTGGTCATTGTTGGGATTTGAAGTCCCTGCCCCCTGGTTATTCGCAACATGCTAAGTCGGTGACACGGGTGGTTGGCGTACAACGACATCCTGTTGTACCTCGTGATGGGCGGTTTCCACATTCTCAAGGTTTCCGATGGTGGTCTTTGATCTAGTGTGCACCATTGTGGGCTTGGATTAGGTAGGTTGTTGTGATTGTTCGCAGGAATTGTTGTGATGTTGGCGAGGGCCCTTCCTCTAGCGCCAAAATGTTGATACAGGAATCTGCACCAACCAGAGAATTCTAATCGACCTTGGTGGGACCATAATGGATGTGCACGTGATTATGTGTAATTAGCAGTGGGTGAATAATAAATGCAATAAAGTAAATGGGAAAGAGATTTTTAAAGTGGTTCGGCGAGGTAAACTCTTGATCTTACGCCCACTGTTTTTTGTATTTGCTATGAGATCTTACAAGGTGAATTCTCTATCAAAGTCATAACCCATTTTTCATCATTTGTGGGGGTTTATATACAAGGTTTGTACATAGGAAATAGCAAAAATAAAGGGATTACAATTGATCTGAACTGCAATTCTGATATTATCACGATTGGGCGCTGCGATTGTGCTGAGATTGATGTTGATTTGGTTATTCCCGGGATATCTGGGATCTGAAGATATCTAGGAATTGATTGAATTATCGCTCGGGTTGTCCACGACTAGCTTATGCTGGGTCGAGCTATGTGTTGACGAGCTTGTGTTGGGTTGAACAACCGGTGGAGTCGGACTGGTCTTGGATCGAGCTATATTCTTGCAGTTGCCCAAGCTTGGTGGAAAAATCACACACAACACTCTTGCACCCAAAAGCTTCAAGTAGATGGATTTTTGTCTTCAAATGTTTACCAAAAACATTATTTTTTTTTTTCTTTTGCTTTTTCCGTAAGCCTCAACGATATCAGGAAATTTATTGTATGTATGATATATATACTTATAAATATTTTTTAAATGATTATGAATGAAACTTGATAAAATTAATTAAGGGTGTTTTTTTTTTTTTTTACTTTAATTACTTAATAATTTTTATTCTGTTATTTGATTGAGTTATAATTTTTTTTCTTTAGATTCTTTGAATTGTCAAAACGTAACTATGCAATTCAATGCTATGAAATCTTTAGTCCCCTGAAGGACAAATGGTTTTTTGTCAAAGATTGTGATTCAGATTCTTTTTCTACATTCCAGGAAATTTCTTGCTTTTTTTTTATTTTTTTATTTTTTATTGTTCATTAATTGGATAGTAAGTTCTCTTGAGTTTTAATTTCAAATTTACTCTAATCTCATTTCATTATAACATTTATTTATTTATTTTGTTTTACGTTAAGATTTAAATTAAAATGTTCAATATTAAGATGCTGTAGTAATCTTGTTATTAATTATATTTAGTATTGTTATTCTTGCTACTGTCATGTTTTAGCAAGTGTATATTGATTTTGTTATTTCAAGTTTCTGAATTTCTCCGATATGTTCTTATTTCTCATATTTTCTTTTATTTTTTTTTCTTTATTTGCCGGTTATGAAACTTAATTCTGAATTTTTGTTTTGTAATCCAACATTCATATGATTTTTTCAAATTTCAATTTATATAATTTTTATTTTATTTTGCGATTATTGTTGATGATAAGGATTCTAATCCTAAAGACCACGGAACACTTTACAAGCCCAATAGATTAAGAGAATTGCACAAATGTGATAGATATCTCTCCTAGCAACTCAAACATAATACCCACTGGGTATAAGTGATTATTTTAATGACTAAAAGGTTTGTCATCCAGCCACAAAGAGAAAGGTTAAAATAATAATTTATTGTGTGTTATTCAAAACAATTTGATTTCAAAAAAAAGTTTATCTTTTACTCTTGGTAAATAATTACGAGCTTGTTTGATATAGAATTTAAATATAATTTGTTTATTAAAAAAAGAGATACAATAAATCATTTTGTGTTTGGTAGAAATGGGTTGAAACATTTTCGAATAAAATTCTTAGAAATAATTCTAAAAACTACTGTAAAGTTAGAAAACAAATAAAAGTTTTTTTCATAATTTTCTATAGTATTTAAACTGAAAATAGATTTTGAATATTAAATAAAATACGTTTTCAAACATTAAAAATATTAAGTTACAACTCAAAAATTTGAATTTTATTTTAGTTTTTGAAAATTATTTTTGAATAATAAATTTCTCAACCATCCTTTTTTTTTTTTCCTCACCTCTCTTTCTCTCCTTTTTTTTTTCTTAATTCTTAAATTAGAAACAAGACCATAAATCTTAAAATAGTGTTTAACCCGAATGTCATACAGCCCACAACAGTGTAATGACCCAGCACACTTAGTGGGCCGTACTTCGAACAAAACATAACGTGGTCATCAAGGGCTATCATTTTCTTATCAAGTTTCATGTTAACCTAATTTTATTATCTTTAAGTATTTTACTTCTAATTTTTTTTTTTTTTTTAGAAAAAAAGTTCCATTTATCGTAATACAAATCTTAAAATTTAAAAATATAAAAGATGAGATCAAATAATACCACTATGTAAGGGTGTAATCTAACGATACATCCAATGTTATCTCAACTTAAGTCTTGACATATCTTGTCAATCTTTTTTTCAAAATATAGATCTTGTGATGTTTGACATGACCCTAACCTTTACACAACTGTTTTTATACCTCCAAACTCATTATCTTAGCTTGACATGTCTCATAAATTCCTTTTTCAAAAAATTGGTTGATTCACGATGACACAAAATGTTCAGTGTTATCTGAACTTGACATGTCTTATCAATATCTTTTTAAAAAAATCAAATTATGTTATGTTCAACACAATCCCTAATTTTACATCGCAATTTTCACACCTCTCAGTTCATTATCTTAACTTGACAAGTTTTGGAAATCGCTCTTTCAAAAAAAAAAAGGATCAATTTATAGTTGACACTATATATTCATTGTCATCTAAACTTGACATATCTGTCAATCTCTTTTTAAAAATCAAATCATTTTATGTTTGACACAACCCCTACCCCTTAGCTTACACCGCAATTTTTATACCACTTAGTTCATTATCTTAACTTGAAATGTTTCGTCAATCTCTCTTTCAAATATCAATCGATTTACAATTGGCACTATATGTTCAGTATTATCTCAACTTGACTTGTCTTGTCAATCTATTTAAAAAAAAAAAAAAAAAAAAATCAAATAATGTTATGTCTAACAAAATCCCTAGCTTTACACCACAATTTTCTCACCTCTCAATTCATTATCTGAACTTGACATGCGTCAATAATCCTTGTTTGAAAACATTAATCAATTTGCAGTTGATACTATATGTTATCTAAACTTGACTTATCTTGTCAACCTTTTCTCAAAAAATCAAATCATATTATGTTTGACATAACCCATAGTTTTATATTGCATTTTTTACGCCTAGAAATTCATTATCTTAACCTGATGCTTCTCATCAATCCCTCCTTCAAAAACTTAGTCGAGTTATGCTCAACACAATCCTCAACTAGTGTTCTAAAACCCAGATCAAACTGACCGGTGCGATTGGTCCAACCAGGAACCAACCCCTTCTCCAGTACAGAAACACTCAAAACCCGATCTTAACTTATGGCTTGGATTGGAGTGGCATAATAGTAATGAATTGTTGGTCCGACTAGCCCAGTAGCTAAACCGGGTCACCAAATCCTAATTACGGCAGCTTTCAAAGCCAACCATCCCACCAGACACCACTATCAACATCACCTTCATCTCCACATCAAAACCCCTATCATCTCAAACTCTGATTGGTTGTTGGTCGTCGTTGTCACCACTTGTTTGCTTCACGAAAATTGTCTTCCTCCTTGATTTCGACAACTTCTGGCTCCAACCATCCCACTTGGCACCACCATCAACATCACATTCATCTCCACATCAAAACCCCCACCATCCCAAACTCAAATTGGTCGTCGACCATCGTTGCCACCACTTGGCTGCTTCGTGGGTTCCTGCCTAGATCGTAGGGGTGTGTTTTGTTGGATTTCAAACCTACAAGAATTGATGTGTAATTTTACAGGGTGTTTTGGCTAGATTTCAAACCTGCTGGACATGCTGACATCACCAGTCCAACCGACCGATCCATTTTCGACAAGCTGAAGCTATGTAACATTAACGAAATATGCAATTAATGGAACAGGATGACTATTTTAGTCCTTGAGTTTGGGCATTGTTTTGTGTTGTTAAAAGTAATTGTCAACTAAATTTTGTCAATTGAAAAGTTCTGGGAAGTGAGTAAAGAGAAAACCCATGATATATGTCTAGGTCATTATCTTTACATTTTTTCCAGCAATACTACTGAATCACATTGTATGCTCATTTGCTGATCCAATTTTCATGAATGACTTATGATACATCTTTTATATGGATATCAATTAATGGACTTATACTCCTTCATAGTAAGATCCAATATCAAAGGTATCAAAGTCTATGATTAAATTATTATAAATGTGCCATCTACGTCCTTATAACCTGGTATTTTGCTTCGATTGAAAAATATTAATGTTTTAAAAACAATATGTTTTCTATTCTCGTGTATGGCTGTATATTTGCTTATGCAAATCTTTTGATGTTAACTGTGATGCATATCTTCGGTGGATTTACATTTGATTTTCACAGTATTTAATGCTTCTTAAGTTTGTTTTTCTTTATCCTTGTATATTTTTTTTTTCTAATTTAGTTTTTTTTTTTCTTACGAAAATGCTTTTTAGATTCTTTTATTAGTAATCATCGTAAGCTATATTGCCGTGTTTGTCTCGTGCCTATCTAAATCGATCAGGGTAAACCTGTGATGTGATACACTCCCATAAACAACCATTAGAAACAAACATAAGAATAAATCTGGGGTATGGTCCATAGACTTCTTGTATTGATAGATATTCAATATGTTACTTGTCAGTGTCATTTCTAGATAGGATAGACATATGTTGGAAGATTATTTATTATTACTTTTTTCAATATTAAAAATCAACTAGTATTTTGTACTACAGTCAAGCTGAATGCTAACTGGATGGTTGTTGGAACACTTTTTAGGTTCGATCAGTTTATGAATCCATTGGTTGACTAACATAGTATAGGTGAATGGCAATGAGAAAACTCATATAGGGTTGTGCTCGACACAATTCTTAACCAATGTTCTAAAATCCGGATCGAACCGACCGGTCCAACCGGGAACCAACCCCTTCTCTAGTCTAGAGACACTCAAAACCCGGTTTTAGCTTATGGCCTAGATTGGACTGGCATTATAGTGATGAACAATCGGTCCAACCGATCAGATAGCTTAATTAAGTCACCAAACCCCTAATTACGACAACTTCTGATGCCAACCATCCCACCTGACATGACCATCAACATCACCTTCATCTTCACATCAAAACCCCCATCATCTTGAATTTTCATTGGCCACCACTTGTTGTCGTTGCCACCTATTTGCTTTGTAAAAACCAATTGTCTTCCTCCCTGATTTTGGCAGCTTCTGGCACCAACCATCACATCTGACACCACCATCAACATCACATTCAACTCCACATCAAAACCCCTATGATCCCAAACACCAATTGGTCGCTGATCATTGTCGCCACCACTCGGTTGCTTTGCGGTTTCTTGCCTAGATCGTAGGGGTGTGTTTTGTTAGATTTCAAACCTATAAAGATTGATGTGTAATTTTATAATGGTGTGCTTGCTAGATTTCAAACCTGTTGGACATGTTGACATCATCGATCCAACCGAATGGTCTAACCGATCAGATCAGGCAACCTGGAAACCAGCCCCTTGACTAAGCAAGGGGCAATTTGAGTTTCGGAATATTGTCTTCAACTCAACGTGGCTATTTCTATACCACTCACCATAACTTTACATTCTACATTCAATTCATCTATTTATTTTTATAAGTTCATGTTTAACATTGCAAAATTGACATTATTATATATCGAGACACATATATCATATTAAAATCTTCATGTTCTTTCTGATATCTCACAGAAGATTGCGTCCCCAACATTATAGTCATTTCTTCAAGTTCCCACATGAAAAATTAAAAAGCTTGAAAACAATATTATTTTAAAATTAAATTAGGGAAAAATTAGTTCATCAAATATCCAAGTTAATGAAACTAGATTTCAAATGGCTTCAAGGGCTATGAACATAAAATTCAGCTTTTTTAAGAGACCCCATTTGCAGCAATGTCAAGTCATTTTCATTCTACTTTTTGTAAGATGATAATTAAAAATCATAATGTTTTTTACTTTTATGGACCATTCCTTTATAAGCCACTCTCTTTATAGCTTTGCTTCCTAGTAGTTCATAGCTTTAATACCTTTCCTAGCTCTTCACCTAATTTCAATTCCTTCCATCATTCAACTTTTGGCTATTTTTGACACCCATGCTTGCATTTTTTAGGATAAGGATTTTCCTAGAATGTCTATTTGTTGTTAGTATTAGATTACTATATTAGCATGATGAGATTTTCATTTAAAATTAATCATATATGCTTACTTATTTAATAGATTTCCTTTTCAATATTAACTATGATTGTTATTATGGTTTTTTGACAGCCGCCCTTAAGGTGAGTGGTTAAAACCAATTATCACTAGGGGTAAAAGTCAAGCTAAGCCTCTCGCGAACAGCTTAATAATTGCTTGGACTTGACTTGACAATAGTCTAATCGAGCTCGAGCTCAACTATTGTCACGAGTCGAGTTTGATCATAGTATAACTCGACTCAAAAAGTTTGCGAGCTCGAGGATGTAGTTTTTAAAGTTATAGGGGTTATATGAAATCTATAAGTTTTTAAAATTGCGAAATCCACCCATATTCAAATAATCTAAAATCGATTTGGGAATTTTGGGGATTAAGAAATTAGAATCTCCTTCGCCTTCATACTTTGTCATTCACTGGTTGTTGTTTCCTATCTCTCCTTCGCCCTTTTCTTCCCCCTCCTTCGCTGGTCGCCATTCTGCTTCATCTCGTCTCAGCCTCTCAAGTACTGTGAAAACGTATTGTAGCTTGCTTAAATTCTTTAACTTTCTTTATTCTTATTATTTGAAAACAAACTATTGAATGATTGAGATTTGCCAATTGGTTGTTGGCTGAGGGGATCCATTATTATTGTTTGATGCCTTCATCTTTTTTTTTTTTTTTTTTTTTTTTTGGACGGGTGGCTATGTTGCTCTTACGGGATGTTTGTGGGGCTGGTTTTCCGTGTGGGGATGGTTGTGTAGTGTGGTTTTTTTTTTATGCGTGGTTGTGGTTGTGGGGATGTTTGTGGCTTTAGAGTTCAAGTTTGCGGTACCGAGCTCGAGTTCGAGCTTGATTCCTTAGGCTTGACTGAGTTTGAGCTCTAACTCGAACTTTGTACTATAGCATCCTAGCCGAGCTTGAGTAGCCAAATACTCGGCTTGGCTCGGCTCGATTACACCCTTTCTTATCACTATCGGAAAAAACACTATGCATCAGCGTCGGGATCTCATATCGGTATATACAATTGTAATATGTTAACGCCTTTGTGGCGTCAGGGTAATGGCATTCCTTCAACATAGATAAATTGCTTTAGTGGAATACTAATTTTATTCCATAGGCCGATGTCATGCATGGATAATATTTTTGAATACTCTTTCAGGAAGATTATTAAGTGGATTCAACATTAATGAAGAGGTGCTCAATTCCCCAAACTACTTGGTACGTCTGTAGGTATTTCATGATTTTCTTAAAACAATGATCATACTTTTAAGATTGGGGAGAGAATTAATTTAGCCGTAACATCGAAGATGCATACAACATCTGTACGCATAGCTTTCATATTCAATAGTGGAGATATACAATTGTAATATGTTTAAACCCCATTATAATATGTTTTGAGGGGCAGCAAAAATACGTTACATAGAACTCATTAAAAACTCTTGTAAAAACAAATCACTTAGTTTATATATTCAACAATAATACTATACTTACAAATAAATCTTACAAATATTTACATACAAAGTGAAGTGACAAAAATTGAATGGAAAAGTGAAACAAAAAGCTTTATATTCAATAACATAACAGTGACATAGGTTTTGCATGATAACTAGTTGAACCACTTTAAAAAAATATGTTTTGTTCTTCAATATTTTATGTTAATTACCGCACATTCATCATCCTATTATCCCATCGTTGATCCATCATGATTACCACACATCTTACGAGATTCTAACATTATCAATCACGTACCCCTAATTGGTGTAAATCTTTGCATCAATAACAATCAATTTTAACTAAATGATTTTACTATATCACCACAATGATTTAGTAAAATTGACTCATGTAAAATTTTCTAATTCATCTTACCTTCAAGTTCATTGAATCGCTCCATACCCATGTTCAATAAATGATGTCTCAATTTAAGTCATTTAATACAACTTTCATTTCTTTTCCCAAAACAGAAAAAAAAAAGATATACACATATATATGTTGGAGCAATAATGTTATGCTTACTCATGAGTTTATTAACCACCTTATTACCTTTGTTAAAATTACATATGGTATCCGTACTATGCGTATAGTATCCGTACTATACGTTATATTTACAAAAGATAGTAAAATAGTTAGTAAGATCGTGAGTAAGCATAACATTACTCTATATTGGAGATTACAATGTCCCTACCACTAGATTGGATTGTCACACCAAATCTGATAAGGTGTAACTTTAATTCCCTAATATATAATCAAAAACAATATATAAAACAAACATTCATATCTTTTTTGCTAAAGGTTAAATGTCAGTGTACAATTTGCTACTAATCTTTTGAGGTTGAGGTGTAGTCCTTTTGGGTCGGATTCAAAACATGATTAATTAACCAAATTAATTTAATTTATTCTAACTTAATTCACCTAATTTTAAAATTTCATTACTAATCATCTTATTGTTACTTTTGTAAAATATTTTTTTTAAGGAATGATACTAAACATGTTTTTTTATTTTTTTAAAAGAAAATATAAAATTAAGTTTTTTATCATCATTTTTGGCACTAATTTTTTTTTAAACAAATTTGCAAGATAATATTGAATTTTTTGATATTGTATTAGGATATCATATGGTGGGTTTATTTCATTTACCCCTTATGTGTTCGTTACGCTAATTACAATAATTAGAAAGTATTATATACCTTTATCATTTAGGTTAATATTTTGAAACGCCCAACAAGTTTAGAAATATAATGAAATGCCCCCATTATTGATAAATATTCTCATTAATTTGACTAGTAATATTTCTAAGAATAATACTTACGATTTTAGAAATTCACTTAAGCATTAGGCAATCATTTTTCATTAGATTTAAAAAAAAAAAAAAAATAAAGGATATTTTTTAAAATTAACGGGAAAAAAAAAACTTAAAATAAGATTGCTGGTGATATTTCTAAAATTTGAAATGATGAATATTTTAGATTAACCCAAACTTCAATCAACTATGTTGATAATATTTAACTTCAAAAAAATGATGCTTTTCATTGAAAGTACAATTAGATGATTAAGATGATTCCTTGTATAGAAATTATTGAATCCTAAAATAACAAAAATGTTGTTATATCTCTCTCTTCTAGGATATCATGTTCCATGCATGTGAAAGACAATTATATCAAAGTACACAAATTTAGATTAATAATCCACACGACAACAAAGAGTTACAAGGCCGATAGACAGTTTAAAAGGAACTATAAAACAATTAAGGTTTCAAAATTAATCATATAAACATAATTTAATTAATTACATCTAATTAACTATCATACTTGAATCTAAAACTACATTATTAAAATTGCAATGAATCGAAAGTCAATACACTTAAGAATCACATCATATATTATTATTAATTTATGTAAAATACATTTCTTGAATTCCAATACAAATTATTCATCTCTCAATCTGGCACAAAAATCAACAAATCTTAAATTAAGCTGCAGAATTGAAATAAATTACACTTACAAGAAACTTCGAATCTCTTCATGCCAGACCATTTCCAATTTTCGCTTTGAATCTTTTTCTTTTTGGAACAGTCAAACTCCATTTTTCTTCTAAGAAATCACAATTAATTGTATCCACTGGTCAGAAGTCATCTTCAACCTGCACCCACATGACTCCTGAAACATACCATTTTAACACATTTTCATGTGACTCTTCACCTATATATTTAACTCAATTCTCAATCTCATATAAGTCCTGGTATATATAGATCTTGCACATCACCCCCAGCGACCATATTGCATCGAGACAATTTCACACAACAAATTGCTAAAATCCGAGGAACTGTTTTGATACCAACTCAATAACGTTATCATCATTTGATAAAAAAAGTATCATCCATGTTTTTAACAATAGTTAATTATCTGCACCCCAGATACTGAATTACCGATTTTTAACTCCCACCTGAAGCCCTCCCCTTAGCATAGCAGTGAGCCCAGGATCAAATTGAGGTGCAGCCCCAGGAGAAACAAGTTCAAAATCAAATTTGCGAAGCACGGAGAGGGCAACCATTTTCATCTCCACCAATGCCAATTCCTTGCCCAAACAAACCCTAGACCCGGCTTGAAAAACTGGATATTTATAAGGACATTGAGGACAAAATGTACCACAATTCAGCCACCTTTCAGGCCTAAATTCCATACAATTTTGACCCCAAATTTTTTCAATCCGCCGCATTGCATAAGGATGATATGTAACCCTAGTTCCCTTCTTGACAAACATTCCATCCGCTAGAACATCGTCGTTTAGAGCGAATTTCGAGTCAAATTGTACCGGTGGATACAGTCTCATACTCTCATACACTGCAGCATGTAAATAGTGCATTTCCCTGATTTGATTATAGCTGGCAAGGTCTTGATTTGGCGGTATGAATTTCTCTGATTCGTCCCGAATTTTCAACATGACCTGTGGATGATGTGCTAGTAGCAGGAAGAATGTTGTCAATGCTGAGGCCATTGTGTCACGCCCTGCCAAAATAAAGCTTATAACAATGTCCCTCAAGTGGTTGTCATCGTTGATGCAAGTCATGAATCTTGACAAAAGATCTTTCTGTGTGGAAAATCCTAGTTTCCTTTTCCGCATAATCACCTCCATGGCAAGAATATTCAGAGTCTTAATCGCCTGTTTGAGTTTTTTCTCCGTGCCAACGTTTAACAGCCTCTTGATCTTCCACACTAATGGCAATGCCACCATTGCTCTCTCGGCGGATAATTTCGATGCAAGATCAAAGGAATTCGCAAACACAGAAATTGGCAATGAGGATTCGAGATAACAAGGGTCTAAACCGAAGGAAAACTTGCAAATATTATCGAACGAAAATCGTCGAAAAACTTCTTGTAAATCCACAACATTGCTACTATCTTTTACAGCAATTGATGATAAAAATGGAAGCAGTCGAGATTTGATCTCGTTGGTGACAATTTCAAACGCATAAGTTCGAATGGAAAAGCTAGCGAGTTCCGAACTGGCAACTTTTCTCTGAAAATGCCATAACTCTCCATCAACATTGAAAATTCCCTTTCCGAGAAGATCACCAACAATCATGGAGAATGGTTTCCCTTTCGGATAGTTTTCGAATCTGGATTTGAGAATGTGTTGGACATTTTCAGGATTCGCGGTGATTGTGTTGTCAAGAACATGAATCCGAATGGTTTGAGATGGAGATTTCTGAAGAAGATGAGTGTACCAGTCACAAAGATTGTTGAAATCTTTGGACCAGGATGATGAAAGATATGCATAGCAAATTTCACAATTGCATAAAACCTTCCTCCTCCGTAAATGGAGTAACAGGAAGAAGATAAACAGATAGAGTGTTAAAACTAATGAGAAAAACACAAAACAAACACGAGTTTGAAGAAGAGACTCCATTATTGATGAAACAGGGAACATGTAGGTTAAGAGGGTGAATGCCCTTTAATTTATAGGGAAATAATTTAAAATTGAGAATATTTGATATATTTGTGTTTTTTGGAAACATTTTGTAATGCGTTAAAAGAGAATAAACTGGAAACCATAGACAGCAACTAGTGAAAGCAACAGAGGAATTAATGGCGTCAGTGCAGTAAAAAACAGTTGCACGACCTGTAGACGGTGGTGATCTACTAGTCATCAATAACTTTCATGACCTAGAAGTCATCTGACGTTCCAACTTAATTAATATAATTATTAACATATACTTCAATTCTAATTTTACGTCGAGAAAGCCTATCAGACACAGAAATTGCGTTTTCCGATGCTGGGTTTGCGTTAGCGCAAGCCTTAATTCCAGTAATGATCTCAATTGCAAATACAAAGTATAGGATATAATATTAGCATTTAAGTGTGAGATATTTGATTATAATGTTAAGAAATTAAAAGAAAAATTAATACCTAATTAAGTTGGGAAAGGATGATAATTTGGTTATGCGACCGAGAGGATGAAAAAAAATCCAGTGAAACAGTACATATTGTGTAAGGATTTAAACGTGTTCAATTTGCTATGGCTAGAAAGCCAGACAATTTCAATTTAATGCGGTAATCATTTGATTCTTAATAGTATTGTTGACAGAAATGAAACAACTTTTAAAAAACACATTTAAGAAAGATAATGTTTTTTTTGTTAATGAACAGGGTATTTGGTTAGCTTATACATACTTTTAACTAATCTTTAGGGATCTTAAAACTATCGATTAGAAAAAAAAATTTAGTAACTATCTCTATTAGTAATCGAAGAGGAACTCAAACTCAAGACTTTTTCAGTAATACACTCAAGAATTTCTATCGAACCACTAGAGTACTCAAAAATAGTTGACGTAATATTTTTTCCTACTATTTGTTATAAAAATATAATCTGTTTTAATTAATACTAAGTTACGAAAATAACTGAAGCACGTTTCAACCTTGGAACACCACTATTTTTATATGTAAATTATACTTAATAGAACACGATGAAGATGAATTTGATTAATTTAGTTTTGGTGAAAAGAGAAGAAGATATTTATAATGGGATGGCATCCACCACGTTTAGTGCGGAATCTGAGACCACAAATTTAATTGATAATCAAACGTCAATCTATACGTCATCCAATTCAATTTAATCAAATATACAAGCCACATGCATTTGTTTTCTCTAATTAAATCTTACTTTCTTAATTCCATTAACTCTCTATAAATTTCTTAATTTCATCGTGTAACATTATTTAATAATATTTATACACAAAAATCTCAAGTGTGATTTGTTCTTATTTTTTAAAATCTAAATTTATACTAAACTAATGAAGATGATAACTGAATTAATAATTCAATTAATTATATGATGAGTGCCATATCATATTATAACAATGTGGATGTTTTTATCATATTTCAAAAAATCAAACAACTGACACGTCATCTTCATTAGAAGAAAACTGACAATGGAACCAAAGGCCGCCAGAAATTTGCTCATGAATTATCAAGTGGATGTGAAACACGTTATGAAGTAGACATTGATGGTAATGTGTTTAAATTTTGTGATATACCTACAAATATTGTTAGTTGTAATGTCTCAATAATTCATAATGGAATTTATGATCGATACGTCCAAAAAATATAAATCTGTGGCGGACTATGATTCTCTTATGATCTAATCTTATTTCTATTATATTCTCAATAGATATGCAAATGAATAGTTTCTGATCACTAATTAGAGGAAAACTAAACCTAACTCAAAACTATACCCTACTAATTTATTGATGTAATTAATAAACTTGATTAAATGTATATAATTAGAATACATCTTAATTTTTCTAAAAGTAATGATGAATACATAAAAGGCTTTAAATATAAGAATATTTAAAAGTCATCTGAGCAATATCTATTGGTTGCTAATGTATTTAATATTGGCCGTATTAAGTTCATCACATTTCATTCAAGATCTAAGAACTGCATTAAAAGTCAACTGAATTAAACTAATCCACCAAACTCAATTAACAAAACAAAGTTATTATATATTAAAAAATAAATGACTTTTTCCCACCCAAGCTTTGCGTTAATGGACTTTTCCACACAAAAAAAGTTTTAAAATATCACTTTCCCACTAAAATGCCCAATATCGATTTCAGTCGATTCCAATGACAAAAATTCTTTCTGTCGCCATCATTTGAACCTCGGGTCTCTTCTTTGCAAAACCCTTCTCATTCTAACACTTGATTTCTCGTTGATTGTCGACCACTACAAAACTAAAGTTTCTTGTCTGTAACTGATTTTTGGTTGATTCCAGTAACGAATATTCAATCGGTAACTATCATTCGATCCACTTGTCTCTACTTTATAAAACCTCTCTTATTTTAACTTCTAATAATTCGTTGAACGTTGGCTGAAAAAGTGAAATATATTTTGAATATTAACTAAATATAAATTTTAGGAGAGAAAGTGGTATTTTAAAACTTTTTTTTTGGTAAGAAAGTCTTATTAAGGCCAACCTTGCGCGGGAAAAAGTGATTTACTCTATATTAAACTAATTAACTTCCATTGTTGATTTGTTGTAAGCAATTGAAAAAAAAAAAAAAAAACGTCTATCCAGCTCATTCTAACCATTCCATGACGTGGAATTATTAATTTAAATACCGACAAATAAAAAATATTAATTTTAAGATCAAACATGGAGATTTGTGTCAGATATTTTATGAAAGTCGGTTGTTTGTAGTAATTTTCTTAAACATGCAGTAAGTTTTTGGGTATAAGATATTAGAGTTAGATTAAATGGTTTGTTAATCTATTGAATTATTCAAATATTTTTAATCAATTTCAAAAGTTCATCCGATGACACTTGTTAGATCTTAAATATCTACTAATTGATAGTATTATCAATGGCAAAGTTTTAAGAAAAGAAGGAGATCTCTAACCTGACACTTGACATTTTATTTTTATTTTTATTTTATACTTTAAAATTCATTGAATTCTTTTACCAAAGAAATTAAAGAAATATTAGATCTCTAATAAAAATCACGAAAAAGAAAAGTCACCTTGTAAGAACAGTGTTAAAATTAAATCTAAATACAAGAGAGCCATTAACCCACTTCAAGAATTGAATAATTGATGTGATTAAATATTAGTGGTTTTTTTCATTTAATATTCTTTTACTCGTAATAATTTCTATGAAAAAACTTGCACTTGACTTCTCTGTTGGTCAATTATATGCTATTTACCTACCTTAACTTGTTTGGTGTAATTAACATATGGGACCAAGATGTATATAAAATTTAACGATTTATTATAGTCAAGCTAATTGCAATTGCTTTACAAGATATCAATTAAATAACAATTTTTACCTGTAGAATATTTTTGTCAAACATATGCTGTATGTGTGCACAAGTTGCCAAACTTTATGAACTAACCTTTTGATATTTTATTTGCTTATGCTATGAAATTTTCAGAGAGTTTATTCCTTAGAGGTTCACCTTATGTTATTGTGCCAAACTTTCATTATCTCATATATATATTTACTTGTTGATTGGCAGTTGGAACTTGATTTCATTGTTGATGCTGGAGCGTAGCTTTGGCGTGTGAAGCTTGGGTGGAGCTCAAGTGTTCTTCGAGTGTGTCCCAATGTGAAGAGGTCCTTGGAGCAACAAGACATTAGAGATTCAGAGAGTGGTGTTTAGTGTAACTAAAACATGGAGTTTTTTTTGTTGTAGCTAAAATCAACTTTGAACTATATTTTATAATGTTTGTTGTTTAGTGGATTTGCTTTGATTTGGACGAGGTGTCACGGATGTAAGCTAAGAGTGGTTTTAGCCGAACCATGTATATGATGGTGTACTTTACTTTTATTGCTTATGGATGTTGATTTATGATTAACTTGATAACCATTAATCAACTCGGTAAAAACTTCCATTACACTTGAAAAATAGGTACCTAAACGTTAACTAGAGTTCACCAACTCTAACACATCCTTATTCCATGAATTAGAGTTTTAGTGTACAGTTTAATAGATCAAATATAAAATGTATTAATTTAGATGACGAAAACCTTTAATAAACAATAACAACAGAATAAATTGTTATTTCAAATATGGGAGCAGAGGAACTGTTAATGAATGATACTTCGAGGGAGAATTATAATTAATTATTATTACATATTGGTCTCCTCCTAACCAATTTTAGAGTATAAGTTAATATTAATCATACCATTTCATTTTAAGTTACTTTTATTCCATAATTAAAATATACAATAATGAATTTAATAACATCACAAATTTTGATACATGAAATAAAATCTTAATTTTAAATCATGGGATGCTAACTTTAATCAATCTAATAAAGGAAAAAAAAAATATAAATTTTTAATAAATGTACACTTCGAGGGCGAGGTCCTCGAGGTTCGAGAATTTCATAGGCCTCATCCTCGACCCCATCCTCGACTATTTCAGGAAATCTTCACCATTCGAGAAGGGCGGGTTAAACACCCATCCCTATGTGATACGAGAGTTATCCACAGATGTCATATATATTATCAAATTTATAATGCAATGAAGTGTAACATTGTTCTTTTATGTGTAATTTATTTTTTGACATTTAGGTCATTTTCTGTTTCTTAGAGAGAAGTCAAAGATCAAATGAGAAAGTTGGGTCATGTTGAATGGAAATTTATCTTTTTTTTTTTTTTTTTTTTCCCTTGAGAATTGACAAAACAACCAACTTTATAATTGTATCTTTCTCTTCTACTAATAAGGTCGCATAATTTTATGATTTTGACAATTTGATGTTTTTCAAATTTCATTTTTAACGACATGATCTAGCCATAAACATGATGTTATATGCATTTTATAAATGCTCTCCACACCATTTCCAGTAAAACAAAATAGACCATTTTTCTTGAGGATTTTTTTTTTTTTTTTCCGATTCTTTTTCTATAAGGATCCTCGTAAATATGTCACAAATAGTTATTACGAAAATCATAAAATAATCCCACACTCATTTTGAAATACATTTAATTAAAAAATTTGAAATTAAATATGCTCAATAATTTCAAAGCACCATAGATAAAACTCTATATGCCATTCTAAATCAATGAAATAATACGACAAATTTTTTTTTTTTTCAATTTCCATAAGCTATGTGACACACTAACTAATGTGGTACTTGTTAGAAACTTTTTGAAGGTTAGTATTATGCAATTTTTTTTTGAAAAAATCAATTATTAATTTACCATTCATAAATAGAGATTAATTTTTAAATTACTAGTTCTAATGATAGTAGTGGTGTAAAACATTGTTGGATGCCCATTCATTTGATAAATTCAATTGGGTCTAATTTAAAGGAATTCGGCACATTTTTGAATGCTATCGAAGTATGACAAAACACAGTTGAATCAACAAATTAAATTGGATTGCCAAAACCTTTGCTTTTACTAATTAAATTTGTCTATAGTGTTCACAGGGATTAGGTATAGTATTTGTATATATGGTTTTAATGTTTGAAAACAATCTTTATTCAGCAATATCGTTAAAAAATTTATAATTTTTGAGAGGTATCCCAATACTACAATTTATCAAACAATGTGTGTGAAAGCTAAACAAGAATCCCAATCATTAAGCAAGGTCTAAAGTCGAGGATGCAGACAACTAACAATATAAAAGAATAAATAACACAACCACAAACAACACAACAATATAAAAGAGCAAACAACATAAAGATATAATTTGCTATATCGCCTATATCATGGGTAGTGATATGTTGGTTTTATTACATAAGGAAAAAAAGAAAAAAGAATATTATAAAACACTTCCACACCCATCACAATAGCCAAATATTTCAGGTTTACTCAAAATCTCAACCAAATCTAATCCTAGAGAGTTATTTATATAAGAACACAAACCCTAGTTTCTCCACAATAAGCTTTTTCTATTGAGAAGTATACCTGATTTGAGCCCATGTAAATTTGGGCTTTCAACTCTTATTAGACTAAAATGTTGTTAGACTATCCATTATCACTAACCCATACTTTTGACCCAAATATTAAGCCCTGTATCCAGAAAAATCTCGTTAAAATACATCAATTAATAAGGAAGTTGTGAGATGTAGATTTATAGAGGTAGGTGGTTGATATAATTTATTGATAGAAGAGGTAAGTGAAAGGTTAGTGCATAGAAATTTCCTTTGAGCACTACATTGTTTTTTTTTTAAAACCAAGGTGTTCGGACTAATTTTTACGCATCTCAACTAATCCTTAAATGAGACTATCACAACAATCCATCGCCACGATCCTCCACTTAAATCGTGGATGCTCAAATGGGGAATTGAATCTGAAACCGTTCACCTATTCACACTATCCAATTCACCCTAACTATTTGGGCTATCTAGGGATGGGTCTTTGAGCACTACAGACCAACTCTTACTGACCAACTCCTTCAATAAATTACATTAAACCGCATTTCTTTATAAATTCACATCTTACAACTCTTAGTAGTTGAAATATTTTTACACGATTTTTCTAGATACAAAACTTAATATCTGAGGTAAAAATATGAGCTAATGATAATGGATTAGACTAGTATCATATGGGTTTAATATAAAAGACAAACCCAAAAAAGAATTGGGCTAAATTAAATTTAATATTCAAAACCCTGCTTCAACTTAATGCGGAGTAAAAACAATAATAGGGTTAATTGATTGGACTATCTTCAAGCAGACGTAGAGCTTGTTTGGCCGTGTTTATAAACAGTTAGTGCTTATAAAGTACTTTGAGCTTATAAGTATTTGAAATTTAAATAATTACTTGTTTGGTTAAAGTATTTATAAATGATTGATAAATATATTTTATTATTAAAATAAATATTATTTTATGAAATAATAAATAAGAATATATAATTAAATTTTAAAATTAAATAGAGATAATGTAATAATATACTTAATCAAAGTAGTTTCTAAACCGAATGCTTGAGGTATAAGGTTTAGGGTATAAGCCAAAAAAAAAATAAAAAATTAGGCTCTACCAACTTATTTTTTGGCTTATAAGCCTCCAAAAAAATATAAACAAACACATAGAGTCAATTTATCTGACAAAATTCCATAACTGCTGCAAAATTACTCCAGCTATCACAACTCCTTTCCTGCTACAAAATTACTTCATCTGACAAAATTCCATCACAACTCCACCACTACTGCAAAATTACTCCAGCTGACAAAATTACTTAAACTGTCACAACTTCCTCACTGCTGCATCACTTCTAAAATCAATAATGTTACGGACGTGAATTTTTTTTCCGAAATTTTTTATCAAACGACATGACATCTAGTCAGACGTAGATAATAAGTCTCTCATAAATGGATGATCGTCCAATAATCATAGAAGACCGTCCATACTTTATGGATAACCGTTCATCATAAATGGACTCTCATCCATATTTTATAGATGTGTGTCCATTTACTATAGACGAGCATCTATACCGTATAAAAAAATTTAAAAACAAAATGATTGATACTTATCTATTTAATACGGACTAGTGGTCATATACAATGGACGGCTGTCCATATGCAATGGACGACCGTCCAAATCATCATTATGTTTATACATTTGCATAGACTTTTCCTTCAGATTTCGACGCATTATTGTCACAAAGGCTACCCACTGGCTCCATATTTCTTATCAATTTTTGTGTGGTCATTGTTATTAGTGAAATTTAATTGGTAAGTCAAGGCCAAAACAAGACCTTCTGTTTAATTTAACCTCTAAAAATAAGTTTTGAATTTACATTTATTTTGAAACACTTTTTTATCTGCCAGAGGAACTCCGTATCTAGACACTGGCTTGTGTTGTGGCACAAGAATGGTGACGCTTTCCAGATGACGTATTATATTGGAACAAATCTCAAATGTGGGTTAAATAACTATGGACGGTTGTCCATTGCATATGGACGACCGTCCATTGTATATAGATATCCATCCGTATTAGATGGACGGGCATCAATCATTTTGGTTTTAAAATTTTTTGAACGGGTGTCCATCTTATATGGACATCTGTCTATAGTAAATGAACACCCGTCCATATAATATGGACGGGGTCTATTGATATTTTTGTAGACGTTCGTCCATTCGTGATGAACGGTCGTCCATAAAGTATGGACGGTCGTCCGTGATTGTCCATTCACTGGAGATGTTTCTGTTCAACGTGTTCACGTCTTACTGGATGCCATGTCGTTCGGTAAAAAATTTCGGTGCAAAGAGTCGGTTGACCCTAGCATTATTCCTTCTAAAACGAATACAATTGCTGTTACCAATTATAAATACCAACACATAAACTACCCCAGTCACCATTTGAAGCTGAATATCGTAAAACCTTATTGCAGACTACTATTTCAAAAACAGCAACAACAGACAACACCAGACTACAAATTACTACTTCATCTTGCATAATACCTCATTTTAGACTACTATTAAGCAACACCAAACTACAAACTACTACTTCATCCTGCATAACACCTCATTTCAGACTACAAACTTCAGCAACACCAGACTATAAACTACTACTTCAACCTGCGTAACACCTCATTTCAGACTACTATTCAGCAACACCAGGCTACAAACTTCAGCAACACCAGACTACAAACTACTACTTCAACCTGCATAACACCTCATTTCAATACATGGAATTTAGCAACAGAACAAGAAGACATGTTATAGACTAGTAGAAAAATAGGGTGATAAACAACAGCACATAAATCGCAATTGCATTGAAGAATAGGCTCACAACATAAATAACTTTGGGACAATTGCAAGTCAAAATTGAAAATCAATAAAGTATCTCACTTGATCTAGAATCTCCTCTGCCAGGTGTTCAATGCGTAATACTCTACCAACAAATGGAACATAACGTTTATGCCACTCGAGGTCATGCTTCTTGTCCAACTTTAATCCATCGTCAATGAGTACAGCTGAGATATTTGCAGTTTTGAAGCATACTGAGCTAATGAATTCTAACCCTGAGGATCTGCGATATTCTTCAACAGCTTGCAAAGTTGATTCACAGCCATACAGTTCAGCAATATTCCTCAAATTCCTCTGCATTAACATAACAAACGCAATTCAATACAAAATTGAAGGCTACCAAATAAGAATACAACATCAGAAAATAAGAAGAAACACAATAATCATAATTGTATTTCACTAATTCGACAGTTAGAAACTACATAATATAATAATCCACACAGCTATCCAACCTCATAAACACGTGAATTCATAACAACAGTATATGACTCCTTATCTACTGTCGTAAAATAACAAAGCAACCAAGTCAACCCTCTAGATAGAAACATGGTATAATCATTTTACACAGTTAAAGCATATAATCCGAAACCAGATCGAGCAAGTCCTTTACAATAGCCAAATTTTACTTCAACAAAGTGTTTGATCTATATCTTTTAACTAAAACCGACTAGAAGTAGTCATAAACATATAGCAAAGAAACAATGAATAATGAATGAAGTTGAGTGTACAAATAGCAAGGACCTTGAAGGAGAGGGAGTGAGGAGCATCAGACAAGGCGTCACCCTGCGCTTCAGAGAAGGAATTGATGAAAGGAAAGGCGGAGTCGAGGGCCACAAGACTGTGAGCATGGCCGTCCACTAGCTGAACCTTCTCTATGGCTTCTCGTAGCTCTGAAAAGTCCATGGCTCCCAAAGTCTTGATAGTTTCAGAGAGTCAAACGGTGTGTTGTGACTTGTGCGAATTTAAGTTTAGTGTTTAATGAATCATGAATGTAACATTGCAGGTGCAGCAGGGAAGACTAAGGGACAATTAATATAAATATTTAAAGCCATTCTTTAATTGCTAAATCTCGCGTCATGTCCTCGACTCTGACAATTTTGAATTTCTGCTCCCGCTGATGTATGAAACCAAAGAGCCTAATCCACCTAATTTCTGCCGGCATTGTCAACTGAGCAATGCTGTATTTATCCAAAAAAAAAATACACCCAATTCATGCAGATATACGTGGTACCATCATTTTTTCTTAAAAAAATTTTATAATTAATGGATGATCAAGATAGTGTCACATCTGTTGGTGTGTGAATTCGGTGTATTTTTTCGATAACTATATCATTTTTCTTGTCAACCAGGGTGCACAAATCCCGTTCGGTTTCGCCAAATAGAATTAAGAAAAAATTTCCAACAAAATGGAACCGTACCATACCTTTTAGATTTTGATAAAACACCCCAACCTATAAAGTTTAAATTTTAACAAAATCACCCCCACCAGGCACCCACCCAAGCCACTGCCAGTTGTCAGTCACCACCGTCGATTGTGGTTGACAGTGGTCGAAACGATGCATGATTAGCTGGATCTGGTTGGTAGTGCGTCGATCAGGCTGATTTCAGCTAGATCTATAGCGATCTAGCTGTTTTCGATCGGAAACAGCCAGATCGAAGTACAACTAGCCGATCATGTCAATCAAAGACCGACGGTGGTGGCCAGCAGTGGCGGTTGACAATCCTCTTGGGTGGCTTGTAAATTGTTTTAAAATCAAGGGTATTACTGTCCAAAAATCTAATTAGTTAGGAGTAAAATTATAATGGCATGGTTCATGTAAATTAATTTCAAAACAAGGGAATTACTGTCCAAAAATTTTAATAGTTAGGGTTAAAATTGTAATAAAAATAAGATTACCAAATAATCTCATAATACATAAAAAAAAATGGTGGTATTCATATTATCACTAATATAACCAATAATAATTACTATTTGTTTTAAAAGATTATCGGAATCTTATATTACTTAACAACTAAACATTGGTAATATAGGTGCGTTTGGTTAAGAGAATGTTATATTAATGGAAATATAGATTACCTTGAAGATTATTGGGAATATTTAGAGAAATATGTTTGGTTGGTTTGAATAAATTGGTGGGTATGTTATATTAATATATTTGGTTATGAGGAATAAATTGGTGGGTACATTATACAAATTCCTAAATTGCCCTCCTTTTTATATATTAATATAATATTATTTATATTATTATTTTTTGAATCATCTCTTTTAACCCCCTACATTTCAGATTCAGCTAAAACACCACAGCAACAAAAAAAGTTTAAAACTTAACAAAAACACCCCAACCACCTTCCTAAGACTACCGGCCGCTAGCTACCACAGTTGATCGCCGCTAGCAGTCGCTCGAACGATGCATGGTGGACCGTATATGGCCAGTCGTGCGCTGTTAAGGATGTTTCCAACCATCTGGCCATGGATCTGTGATCCAAAGCCGAAAATGATAAGATGTGGCCATTTCACGACCACAGATCTACCCAAAAATGGCCTTATCAGAGCATGGTTGACCAGATCTGACTAGCCATGAGCCGTTTCGGTGACTGTCGGTGGCGGCTAGTGGTCGGCAGTCCTCTTGGGTGGCTGGGGTGGTGGCTATTGTCTTGGGTAATTTAGTTGAAGTACAAGGGTAATTATGTCTTAAAAATCTTGAGTATATGGCTAAAATTGTCCATAAATTTATTGTAAATTTTTAGATCAAGGTTTTAAAACCCGGCTTGGCCCGACCGGTTTAACCGATCAAACCAAAAACCGGCGGCTTAGCTGAGTCGGTCAGGGTAGAAAACCGAGAATAACAGTTAACTCAAAACCAGGTTAACTCAAATTCCTAAATTATAAAATTCAAATCCCTTTTACAATTTTCAATTAAAGACATGAGGCTAATCAACGAAAAAAAAAAATTAAGACTAATCAACAAAGCCACTCGAAGAAGAGAGAGAATTAACTCGAAGAAGAGGAGAAAAAACAAGTGAGAGTGTGAGACGAGTTGAAACCCTAGGTCGTTGCTGCTGTGGTGCGATGGTAGTGAAGAATGGTAGGGGCGCATATAATAGTGGCAACACACAACCATTGTTTTAAAAACCAGACCGGACCGACCGGTCGAACCGGTTCAACCGGGAACCAACTATGACTCCAGTCCGGCTTACTATATCAACTGTAATATATTCAAAACCGTTTTGGACCGGTAACAGACTAGAGGAATAGTGTTAAACCGCCGGTCCGACCGGACCGTTTCTTAAACTGGTCCACTAATTGAAACCTACAATAATCCTAAAACAATCGCATTCCCAAATGCATCTTCATTTCATTCTTTATTTCATTTCAATCGAGCTTCATCCTTCACTGATTTTGCTCCAAATCGCATCTTCTTCAACTTCAAACAAAGATCAAAGTGAAGAAACTCTAAAGTCTAAAGAAGATCGAAATCGATTCTTCTTCATTTTCTTCAACTTCAATGGCAAGCGAAACTCGGACAAAACATGTACTTCTTTGTCTTCTTCACTGATTTTGTAGGTTTATTCTCTTTTCCTTCAACTAAAATGCTTTTTTACTTTGCTCTTTATCCTGAAGTTCGTCTTCTTTTGCATTTAGTTAGCATTTTTAGCTGTTTTATTTGTTGTTCTTTACAAATATTTGATTACAGAATACAGATTACAAAAGCAGTTGAAGAGATTTTGCAAATATCTAAATATCTGAAGTTACAACTTACAAGGTCAGATGAATTTCGAGGATACGAATTAGATATTTAGATTGTTGGGTCTGGTGATTGGTGGCTAGTTTGCGTGAATATTTCCCTTTTATAGATTTAGAAATTTAGATTGTTGGGTCTGGTGAGTGGTGGCTCATTTGTGTGAATATTGCCCTTTTATTGTTTGTTATATTGTCTGTGTGTATGTGCTTATGTTGTTTTTCGGCATAAGGTATTCAAAGAGTTAAACTTTATTTTGCAAATGTTGTTCATTCTGGAATATATTGCAAATGATTTTGTTATTAATTATAATGTGACTTTTTTTTTCGGTTATTTAATTTGTAATCAGAGGAAAACAGCGTGACATTGGGGTTGTTTTTTAATTTGCGGCAAAGCTCCATTCCTTGCTTTGAGTTTTTCTTCAAGCAATGCCAACACTTGCCTCTCCATTTCAATGCCTGGAAATTCATCATCAGATGTCTCCTTGAAACTGTCAACCGGCAATGGAGAAGAAACAGATCACCAACACCAAAGTGGTGGAAGAGTGGAATCCCAACTGAATTGGGCCACAAATCAGGTGGCTTCAATGGGAGGCTCTGCGATCCTCCACATCTAATTCTTCGCCAACAAGCGTTCTTCATCAGTTGCCCAGGAGCTCTACCTCTGAGGCTAGCTTCGTTAGCACCTGAATTTAATTGTTTTTTTTTAACTGAAATAATCTGGTTTGAATTTTCTTTTTGATAATCGTCTCTTGTATAAATAGTGTGCATGGTTGTTATTTAATTTCTTAATTAAAAGTTCGCCTTTTATTGAAGACAGAGATTTATATATAGAAATTATAAATACAGTGCAATCTCTACTGTATGTCCAAGAAAAACTTAACACATAAATAATTTGAATCATGTTGGATAGTAATTAAGTTGTTATTGTCTATTTGTCTTATTAAAAAATGGAAATATTTAAAAAAAAAAAAAAGGTTTTTTTAAATGTGTTGATGTCATCATGCTGTATGATGACGTCACCGATCCAACCGACGGTCCAACCGGTCGAACCATGACCCGAGCAGCAAAGTGGATTGCCCTCCGGTCTGGGTTTTAAAACAATGCACACAACTAATAACAGAGAAGAAAATGAGGATTTTGTCAAAAAAGA
This sequence comes from Pistacia vera, assembly GCF_008641045.1. Classification (NCBI taxonomy): domain Eukaryota; kingdom Viridiplantae; phylum Streptophyta; class Magnoliopsida; order Sapindales; family Anacardiaceae; genus Pistacia; species Pistacia vera. The sequence goes on along the minus strand of NW_022196277.1, from coordinate 110,473 downwards.
AGAGTGAATGTGTTTGTGTGTTTTGGTGTAATCAAGAAGGATCTCGTTGTTGCATAGCTTCGGTCGGAGCAACGTGCCATCGGACGTTCAAGAGGCAGTCTCACAATCGGGCATGAGTGTTAGGAAGTTCCCCATACAGAACCGAAACTTGTGGATATAATCAAAACCGAAACTAGAACAAATACTGTGTGGATAGGTTTTGGTTCCATTTTATTGAAACCGACATTGTGCAATTCCGGTTTCGGTTTCGATCTACAGGTTTCGAAACCGAAACCTGGGAAAAGAATCTGAAGCGGGTACCCTGCTTGAAACCTGTTTGTGTTTTGGTTTTGATTTAGAAATTTTATGTAAATTGTGATGAATTGATTGAATTCAAGTATTGCCTAGAGATTAGAAGATTTATGAGTCACATTGGACACAAATGAATGAGTAATCAAAAGTTGAAAACTACTAAATGTGGGTTTTCTTAATTTGTTTGGGGTGTATTTGTAAACTTTTAAGGTATTTTTATCATTTTTTAAACTAATAGGAGGGTAATTGATTTTTTATAGGATACCCGGATAAGGAACCAAAACCTACATTTCAAGTTTCGGTTCCTTAAATTTAAGAACCGGAACTGACAAGTTCCAGTTCTGGTTCCTTTTTTTTGGGAATCTTCATTGTACGATTCTAGTTTCGGTTCCCCTAAAAAATGTAAGGTACCCGGAACTGCTCACCCCTAGAGATAAAGAAGGAGAATTAGACACATCAGAAAACATTGATTTAGTGATGAGGATAAAGAAGATGGCGTCACTGATATGACCCGTCGATCGAACCGGTTCAATCGGTCAATCCGAGACCTAGGTCATTAACCGGTTTGGTTTTTAAAATATTGGTTTAGATAACAAGAACATTACTATCCTAAAATTTTATTAATAAGAGAAAAAATTATAACAAAAATAAGATTACCAAATAATCTTAAAATACCTAAGAAAATAGAAGTAATCAAATTACCTTTTATATAACCAATAGTAATTACCATTGATTTTGAAAAATGAACGAAATCTTATATTATTTGACAACCAAATGTGGTAATCAAGTAATATAAGATGTCATTACCTCATCAATTAGGGATTATCCCCAACCAAAGAAACATGCCCTTCAAGTAAAATCTTTTGTACCAAACTCAAGACTTCACAGGCTTTAATAAGTTAGTAAGACTGAACATGCTAAACCAAAAAAAAAAAAAAAAAACAAAAACAAACAAACAAACAAACAAACAAACAAGCAAACAAATAAACAAAACAAAACAAATGTGTATTTTATCGTGAATGCAATGGGTTAGTTCACAATTTACACAAAGTAAAGCATTTTTACCTACAATGACAAACATAACAAGCCCACACAGAATTTGGGAGTCCTATTTTTGACGACACACTGGATCTCGCATCAGAACCATATTAACTTAAATCTAATCACCGAAATCATGCTTTCAAGAAACAAATTTTTGAAACCAGGAAGTGGGTGCAATTATCATCCCTATCTTTCAGGAAGAGGACTCTGCCGGGCCATCAGGAAGACGCTCTGACAGTAATGAATTTCCCTTGTCATCTGCTGACGGTACAGCTTTAGGGGCTTTTAGTGCACCTCCAAGTTTCTGCTGCTCCTCTATGATCTTCTCCAAGTATTTCCCCTGAGCTTCTATTCTTATTTGCAACTGTTTTTGCACCTGATACAAGTGAACCAAAATTTATTACGGTTTCATTTACATGAAGGCAAGCAAAATGTCCAGAAGAAATCCAATTCTATATTTAACCCTGTTTATGTTCTTTCTTTCAATAACTTGGAAATTGATTCCCCAATTCAACCTAAAAAAAGAAGCATGAAACCGAACCTCGAGCTGCTCGTGAAGACGTTTTTGAACCTCCATTTGTATCCTCAATGCTTCATTAACTTGCGGTCTCCTGAAGAAGACACGGTTTCCAAAATGTTACACTTAGCATCAGATCTAAACTTTTCCTTCAGAAATGAGAACATAAGTGAGAGCCATGGGCCAACGAATTTAAGAAGATGCAATGTTTCTGGAAGAGAACAAAGGTAAACACGGAGAAGAATCCACACCAGACAGGCTCTCTCCGGAGACTTTCTTCTCCTTAGAATGTACAGTTTAAGAAACAATTCCCTCCAACTTCAAAATTAAAAGTTTGAATGTAAAAAAAAGTCAAATAAAAAGTGACAAAAAACCAGTGAAATAAGTAACTATGTAAAACAAAAAGGGGTACTTTACCTTTAGCAGGAGATTCTGGCGACAACTTTGCAAGATGATACTTTTACAACAAAAATGAAGAGAAATTGCAATCCTATCAGAAATCAGATACATCAACATCAGTAGTTGCACATTTTTGTACTTAAGAGTCTAGTTGCATCCAGATGATAGCACCTGTAAATGGCTATTCATATGAAAATGGTCAGTCCAGGTACACCCATCACTTTTAAAACTCCTTTAGGTGTTGCTCCTAGTTATATTGGAAAAGGTTAATCGTTGTCAACAAAATTGAGCCAAATAGAAATTATCAATTTTACAAAAGTGAAAACCTTTCAATGACCTTTATAATTTTGAACAGCCTCATTCACATTAAGAAGTAATAGACATCAAATCCAAATAGAACATCCATCCTTCACTCCTGATGTAAACTAACTCTTTATACATTTGAAAATCTCCATAAAAATTCCTCATAGCTGAAATTATGTTAGCGTTGAAGCTAAGAATCTAGTACAAGCCAAACGAGATGGTTTGGATATATAGTTTTAATGAACTGCCATGAACTTCACAAAATACTTATGAGTTTTTGGATAACAAATTCAACCCAAATATAAGCCATATTGAATATTGAGTTTTTTTTTGCTCCTAACAACTAAAAAGAATTGAAAAAAGGGACTTGTATGTTTACAACCGGAGAGAGGTTTACACATGCATAAAGGAGTTACTTCAGCCAACATTCACACTACAAATCAATAAATAAAACAGTTCTAAGCAAATTTCAGAGATCAGAGACAGTAGCCAGAAACAGCCCAACAAGGCGTGCAATGAGTCTAGTATAATGTTGTAGATATATATTAAAGTCAAGTGCTATACAAAGAACAAATCTTTTAAATTATCATAGGCCTAGACACCAAATTCTTCATAATACCTTAATTAGCATACAAATATTTATTGACTAGAGAAAAATACATTTCTCATGTGCCACCTCTTATTATAATCAAATAAATAAATAAAAAGCTAGATGATCACAATTTTAAATAGAAATACTCACTCTCTGGTCAAACAAGTTGCATAATAGCATCCACAAAACAGTCATGAAGATCAGAAGACCACTGCAACTGCTGCCTCCCAGATCCACCACCAGAAGGTGAAACTATAACTGCATTTTTTTCAAGCTGCTCAACACCTTGAGGGTTTATGTTGCACTAAGCTTGCAGATGAAAATTTCTTCAAATGAAACATGTTGCATAGACTACAACTCAAACATACTCAGAAAAAATATATATACAAGATTCTGCTCGTGAGCAAATATGTATAAGATTCTGCTCTTGAGCTCCCACAAAATTTAGGGTGTAATTGGTATCATTTTCAAAACTGTTTTCTGTTTTTAAAATCCAAAAACCGATGAAAGAAAAAATTCTTTAATATATATGAAACAAATGATCTGAAAACACAATTGGTTAAGCTCGTTATTAAATTTAAAAATATTTTAACTTTTTTTTTTTTTTTTTGTGTGTGTGTGTGTGTGTGTGTGTGTGTGAAAGAAGACAACAAAGATATCACCATCTGCTAAAAATTCATACTAATAATCCAGATATCACTTGTACATGCTTTGCAAATCTGTTAGGATCCCACATTAGAAGGGAAAAAGGTGGGCATGTGGGTTATAAAGGGGCTTGGGCACCCTCCTTTGACAAGTCGGTTTTCCAAAGAAAGTTCTACCCAGACCCACAAAAGGCCCACTGCCCAGCCCAATTGTTTGAGTTGTTAGATGGGTATCTATCAAATGGTATTAAAGCCAAACCCCGCTCAAACCCATGTTCCGGAAAGGGCTACCTAGGAAGGGGCAACCTGGGAGAATAGGCCATCCAGAGCGAAGCCGTCCAGAGTGGGCCAACGTGCATGTTGGGTCTCAAAGCGCGGGGGAATGTTAGGATCCCACATTGGAAAGGAAAAAGGTGCGCATGTGGGTTGTAAAGGGGCTTGGGCACCCTCACTTGGCAAGCCGGTTTTCCAAAGAGAGTTCTACCCAGACCCATAAAAAGCCCACTGCCCAACCCAATTGTTTGAGTTGTTAGATGGGTATCTATCAAAACCCGAATACAAAAACTTGAGCTTCCGCTGAACCTCACGATTTTTCGGGTAGGCCAGACCATCTGGCTAACCCTAGTAGGTATCTTGTATCTTTTTTTGTTTCTGAAAGCCAAGATTCAAAAACAGAAGAAAACTCTTTTCCTATTTCTTCAAAGACTCTTTCGAGTACAATTACCAGATGTGTTTTTACTTCTTTTGTTCTGTAGAGAAAAAATAAAACATTTTGAAGATACCAGATTCATCCATTCTTGATTCAAATTCTTAATCAAAATTATGTTTCAACTCTTGCAAAAAGGGACCAGCAGAACCAACTACCGAACTAATATTCATATAAATCCTTTACATCTAATCGACAATAAAAATAAAAATAAAAACACTCTCCACCACAGGTTGTTTGTTTCCCTTAAAAGACATTTCCAGTTTCCAAATTAGCTACAAAAGCATACTCATATCTCAAAAAGAAAATTCAGTTACTCTGTTTCCCAATAACACCACAACTTGTTTGTTTCTCTTAAGCGACAAGCATCAAGTGATATAATAATCTCATATATATGCTGGTAGTTTTGCTTCATCTATTATCAACAAATCAAAGTAGATGGACAAATTCATGTAATTCTATGAAAATACGAACTTAAAAAATAAAAGAGGGAGAGTTAAGAGAATGGTACCCGAAAAGCCAGAGAGAGGAATGGAGTGACAGAGATTTGGGATTGGAGACTGTGATAGTAATTCTAGCGAAGTTTTTCAAAGAGAGAGAGAGAGCTTTAAATAGAAGGCAGTGCGTATTTATTTGTAGAGCTCTAAACTTTACTCTGTTACTGGCAGTTTGGTCCGTCTGGTTGGTCAAGGGTCAACCTTTCGAGACTGGTAGCCACTCGTTCGCCAATTTAAGAATTTACTGTGGATTTGCAAATGACTGAATGAGTAAAGCTTTTTCCACCCGCGTAATGGTTTAGTAGCATTTATTTATCCACCGATTTTTTAAATATTATTTTATTATCTAAATTTATATTCTATTTTCGATTCCGATATCGTTGCGATCTTAAATCACTACTATTATCTTCTTCTATCATCACTCACCAAAACCCTACTTCTATTGACCAACCCTACTTCTATCGACCCCACCAATCGTCGACAATCTAACAATTAGAGTTTGTGCAACCGTCTCTCCCAAGCTAAATTCTGATAAATTCCAACAACTAAAATCCAACCTTCTATATCAAAAGACTCAATGGTTTCCCCTCGTCAAAAGCCCCAACAACATGTAATAAGTTTACTTTCTGTTCGCCGCCGAAATATAAATTTAGATAATAAAGTGGTATTTTAAAAGTTTGTGGTTGAAAAAGTGTCATTAAACCATTATTTGGGTGAAAAAAAATTGATTAACTCTTTTACAAGTACCTCACTTTTCTTTTTCTTTTTTCTTTTTTATTTTACTGTCTAGAATATTATTTACGCCTTACAAAAATTTATTGACATTCAAATTTTTAAGTACCTCATTATTAAAATTTAGAAAATTTCTAGTTGATTTTTTATTCGTCATTTTATTAAAAAATATCATAACAAAAATCAAAATTTTGAATTATATACTACTACTTTTAATAACTAAAATAATGCTTAATATAATATGTAAAAATAAATTTCAGATTAAAAGTTAGGGTTTCTAATAAGATAACCAATTTTCTGGGGGCTTTTATAATTAACCAAAGTCTTGAAGCCTATACTCATTTCACTTAAAGTCGGGTGGACCGAGCCATGTCATGCCGTATGGTGCCTAAAAATTCAAGGTCTATCATGCCGTAGGTCATGTGGTACTAAGGCCCGCATAAATTCTTGACTTGTCGTGCTGTGTCGGATTGCCAGATCTAAAAGACCACGGCATGACGCACTATATACGTGTCGTGCCATAGGCCTAGCACGCCGGATGACTCGTGTGCTTTGTGGGTCAGCCTACAAATTTTTTAAAATTATTTATAAAGTATGGTAATTTTGATTTATTATAAAATATTTTTATATGTTATATTTAGTGACATTTTGTATTTGTATTAATTAAAAAATATATATATAATCACTATGAAATATAATAAAATAATGAAACATTGAAATATTAATTGAATTTCAACATTTTTTATTACTTATAATTATAAATTACAAGTACAATCTTAAAAATTAGGATTAAGAATTAACATTAACAATTAGATCTCCATCAGAAATACAAGTATACAAATACAATATAACCCATCTCAAATTTGATTCTAGTTTACAAATATTCAAAGTAAATGATTGACCAAAAAAAAAAAAAAAAAAATCATACAAATATTCAAACAAATTAATGAAAATGAAGATGTATGATATTTTTTTTTATCTATCATTTTTTAATATTTGTAAACTAGAATCAAAGTTGAGATAACTGTATTGTATTTGAATACTTGTATTTCTAATATAGATATAATTGTTAATATTAATTTTTAATCCTAATTTCTAAGTTTGTATTTGTAATTTATAATTATAAATAACAAAAGGTGTTGAAATTCAATTAATATTTCAATGTCTCATTGTTTTATTATATTTCATAATGATTATTGTACGGGTCACAAGTCATCTTGGGTCTTATCAGGCCCAAAAAAGAAACATCTATTACATGGCCCAATGTCATAGCCCAATTCTGATTGGGCCTATTATAAGATGCATGGGTCAGCCCAATACACCAATCAATCTTCTTATGGGTTGGATCATCCAAATTGGGCTTCCCCATTAGTCCACTTGGGCACAAGCCCATTGCTTTGGGATCACTCCAAGGAACCTAGAGTTCCATTCATATCCTAATTCATCTACTTCTTATTTCATCTACATTCTAATTCATCTAAGATCTTGAATCTTTCATGAATTATGACTCCTACACCTCCAAAGGCAAGTAAATCAGGACTTTCCTATTTACCAAAACTCTGCCATTATGAACTTAGAGTTCTACTAGGATTTGAAGATCCTATGTTCATTATATAAACAGAGGTCTAACCTCTTATTAAGCATATGTTATTCAATGTCATCTACTAGCTCCTAAAGTTCTTGCTCCTAATTACTAATACATTTGTCGTAGCTCTAATCTCCAATCAAACTTCGGTAGCGGACTGCCTACGGCAAACACCATATCGGTGTTTCTCGTGAGCTTCATATTTGTTTATTTGTATGTGCAAGTTTAGCAGATTGTCAATGACTTCAACCTCACATGATCAGTTCATTCTGTAACCGTAAATTTTTACCGTCTACAATTATATATATTTTTTCATTAATACAAATACAAAATATAACATATAAAAATATTTTATAATAATTATTAACAATACAAATACAAAATGTCACTAAATATAATATATAAAAATATATATTTTTTTTATAATTTTTTTAGTGGATCGTGTCATGCCAGCGCGCATGCCTTTTTTTAAGGCCGACTCGCATTATTATGGGCCTTGGCATGACACAAAAAAAATTCGTGTCATGCCGAGCTTTTTCTAAGGTGGGCAATGCTGGCACGTGAGCCAACACAGCCCACCACCAGCTCCATACCCATATAACCACCAAATTGCATACTATCGAAAATACCCTCATATAAAAACCAACTTTTCATCCATTTTTCACCATTTAAAAAAAAAAAAAAAAAAAAGGGCCCTAAGGTCACTCTGGTAATATGATAAATGTGTTTAAACTAAGAAAGTAGGGCCCAGCTACATAAAGACAGGAGACTTTTGTTTGGGGTTGTGTTGGGATTTAGCTTGTAAATTAATTAAAGAAAGAATATATTCCTGAGAACATGCTGAAGAGTGAAGACTTTGCACAAGTAAACGTTTGCTTTATTAGTTGTGAAAAACCAAAAAGAATCCTAAGCTCTTTCTTACAGTCGTGTTGTGTGAATATCTACCAAACCGTGTCTTGAAAGCTATACTAATCATTGATTTATATATTTCATCTTATTTTTAATTTTAATTAATTAAGATGATAATATACTCCCCCCATTAAATATATTTGATTAGGAATGGAAGCTTAAAATGAATGCATGAACTGAGTTGTAAGAGTTTAGAGAAGAAAACAAAAAGAAAACAGAGAGAGAGAACGAGAAAGAGATCTGAAAAATTCGTGTATTATCTTTTTTCTACTGTTTGTACTGTAAGTGCACTTTTTATAGTGCTCATAACAGTAACTAACTAGTGCAGTAGTTAACTAACTTAGGTTTAGTAACAAACTAACGCAGTGGGTTAAGCTGAACTTCTACATGACGAACTTTGCTTACTCTTACTAACATTTGGGTTTATAATAAGGCCTTTTGGGTGATGAGTTAGACCCAACTCAAATTCTAACATGGTATCAGAGCCAGCCCCATTTGAGCTGAGTGATTGACCAGCGGTGGGCTGCCAAACTACCTCCATTCATAGGCAAATAGACCATATGAGCTTGACCGTAAGGGGGAGTGTTGAAGATCCCATATCGACTAGACACACTCAAGCCAAGGGGTTTATAAGAGTGGGCAATCCTCTCACTCAATAAGGTCTTTTGGGTGAGAAGTTAGGCCCAACTCAAATTCTATCCATGGGTTTTAATTTGTTTTAAAGTTGGATTAGTATTGAGTAAATCTGGTTCAACCCAACTTAGCTTTATGGCTGCAGGGATATTAGCTTGTAAGAAAAAAAAATGGTAATGGCTTCAAAATTAATTCAACCAAATTAGAATTAACCATGATCATAGGAGGAAATTGAAATCAGACAGGTTGGATGATACATTTTGAGAGAAATGTACAGTTGGAAATTTGCAATTTCTTGCTAAACGTAAACGGCTAGTTTTTTTAAAATTTCTTCTATAATGTGCAATCGTGCTTTCAAAGCTACTTGGCTATATCCATGAAAAGGGAATCTCAATTCACAATCACCTTTTTCTTTTTTTTCTTTTTTTCTTTTTTTTTTTTAAATGGATGAAAAGTTGGTTTTTATATGGGGATATTTTCGATAGTATGCGATTAAAGTTGGCATTTGTGTTTGGAGGAGAAAATCAAAATCATTCATTTCATGTGATTGGAGTGAATAATAAACATCACGTTATTTCTTAACCCCTAAATCTTACAACAATACTCTCATTAATAATAAATAAATAGAATATCAATACGCAATCATTCTTAACTTAAAATTATAAAAATGATAACATGCAAGGATATAAGGATTTAAAGTAAGGAACAATCATGTTACTTGGATATAATGATTTTCTTGTTCAATATTGTGTTTATGGTGAGAGTTGTAAATGAGAGTTTCAATGGCTAGGGTTTTGCTTAGTCTTGGCAGGTTAAGATGAGGGTAAATGGTATTAAACTAAGTTGGTTACGTTGGTATAAGCTTTAGGATTTTAGCTAATCACCAAAAAACCCCCAAAATTAGTTATTTTATGAAAACCTAAAGTTATGAGAATTTGAGAAAATGGCTATTTTTAATTTTTTTTTTTTTTAATTTAATTCAAGCTTGAAAATATATTAGAAATATTATAATCAATTTCAGTCAGAAGCTTTTCTTGAAGAGTTTTTTATCTATTTTTCCAAAAAAAAAAAAAAAAAATATATTAAAGTTCTATACCAAATAGTTTTACTGACATGTTTTGTCCATTCGAACAACTTTGAAGTGTCCATGTTATGGAATTTATCTCTAGCATTTTTATGTTTTTTTTTTTTTTTTTTTTTTTTACGAGCCCTAAAGTTGACAACCAGCTAAGTCTCTCAGTGTATCCTTATTTGGTTTGTGGAGACTCGAACTCAAGAGTTTATGAAACTTCTTTACTTTTTATCATCAGTCACCCTGATGATTTATCTCTAGCATGTTGCCTCAAGCATTAAGTGAAATATTCGGTGGGATTTCCAATCCATCATATTGATTCTAAGATTAAGACAGCTAAGAAAAATTATTCATCAATTACACCATAAATCAGATTTCCCCAACTTTTTTAAAAGATTTAAATTTTCTATAATACTAATTAGTTTTTACGGTTTTTCTTTTTTCTTTTTTTTGTGTATTCCCATTTTGATGTAAGCTTTATACAAAAGTATTAAATAAATGAAAGGTTAGAAGATATTTTATTATAGCATTAAGTGAATATTCGGTGGGATTTCCAATCCATCATACTTGATTCTAAGATTAAGAAGCTAAGAAAAATTTATTCATCAATTACACCAGTAAATCAATTTACTTTTAAAAATCTTTAATTATATATAATAACTAATTAGTTTTTACGGTTTTTTTCTTTTTTTTTGTGATTCCATTTATTAAGCTTTATATTACAAAAGTATTTAAATAAATGAAAGGTTTTTAGAAGATATTTCTTATAGCATTAGTGAAATATTCGGATTCCATACATCATACTTTATTTCTAAGATTAAGACACGCTAAGAAAATTTATTCATCAATTACACCATTAATCAGATTTCCCCACCTTTTTTAAAAGATTAAATTTATCATAATACTAATTAGTTTTACGTGTTTTTTTTTTTTTTTTCCTTTTTTTGTGTATTCCCATTTTGATGTAAGTTTATATTACAAAAGTATTTAAATAAATGAAAGGTTAGAAGATATTTTTTTAGTACATACAAAACTTCGTTGCTCATTAATCTCCTATTGTTTCCTATTCCCTCTTATGGTAATGAGAAAAATAAGTTAAGGGTGTGTTTGTTCATTATATTGAGTAATTTTAAAAATATTAATTGTTAAATTGAGTTGGTGATTATTACGAGTAAGATTTGAAAATTAACAAAATATCTATAGATTTTTTAATTTAGCTAAACACTCCCAATATAAAAAGTTTATGAATTGACAAAAACACCCCACCTATTCACATTGCTAGATTACGCGTACCACGCCAGAAACTGGTGTCATTACGCAAACTGGTAAATTTGTCGGTCGTGCACTTTAGACTTTTTCAACCAGATTCACCACAGATCTGGCTAGATCTACGGTCGGATCTGGCTTTCAACGACAATATATTAGCTATTTATAGAAACAAACGCACATGTTTTTTCCATAATGGAATATAATATTTAAAAACAGGGAATGTATTACTATTTTGAGAAACATATTACTAAGTCATCAATGTTTCTCTCTATTTACGGAAGCTATAATTTAAATCTTGATTGAATTCTTTAAATGGTACAAAATCTTATAAAAATTCTTAATAATAACAAAATCTTGCAATTGTTAAAATAATATTGAGCTACATACTTGGGTGCACTCCTTTATTATCATTTATTTCCCTATTCTCTGCTTAATGCCTATAATATTGGTATTGCAGCACTAATTTTAACACTGAAAATCATAAACAAAAAGAATATTCAGCAATGGAGGTTCAATCTATCTTCGGCCTTACCTTGCCATTCTCTTCTTCTCTGGTAAGCTATTGCGAACTTTTTCTTTTGAATTTTTTCAATTAATATTAAGTTGTGTATATAATAATTTAAGGTGAAAATCCAATCAATCCGCCAAAATATAATAAATATAATAGTATTCCATTAACTAACGGAGATTTTTTTTTTTTTTTTAATTTTTATTGATTCATCAATTTATTTTAGATCAAATCGTATAATATTCAGCGTTTTGATGAACACGAAACTATAATTTTTTAAATAACATCTACAATATCACATAAGTATCACGTTGTTTTATCATCCGTCAATATATTATTATTATTACTCAAAATTATTGATTAGTTGTATGAATATATTTTTTAAGACATTTACTTCGCTAAGAATGATAAATACAGGAGCTCACTCAGCGACTTCACATTCACAAACAACTGTCCCTTCACCATTGGCCAGGAACCTTAACGGGGCAGGCAAATCACAGTTGTCTTCAACCGGGTTTGAGTTAGCCTCAAAAGCATCATCAACCTTAGACGTCCCGCCTCCATGGTCAGGCCGCATCTGGGCACGAACCAACTGCGCTTCCGATGCCACTGGAAAGTTCACTTGCGCCACTGCAGATTGCGGCTCTGGTGAGTGGCCTGCAATGGCGCTGGCGGGATCCCACCCGCTTCACTCATCGAGTTCACACTGGCAGAAACGGAGGACAAGATTTTTACGACATTAGTCTCGTTGATGGCTTTAACTTGCCTCTTTCAATCCCCACAAGGAGGATCCGGCGGCTGTCTGTCCACAAGCTGTCCGAATAATGTGAACTCGGTTTGCCCATCAGAATTGGCGGTGCAGGGCTCGGACGGGAGTGTTATTGCTTGTAAGAGCGCGTGTTTGGCGTTTAATCAACCGCAATATTGCTGCACTGGAGATTTTGGTTCGCCGGATAAATGTAAGCCGACGAGTTATTCTGAAATATTCAAGAATCAGTGCCCGCAGGCTTATAGCTATGCTTATGATGATAAGTCTAGCACGTTTACCTGTAGTGGTGGAGCTAATTAGTTATCACGTTTTGCCCCTAAGTTTCTAATTAGAAGAAAAAACTGTAGTTTTAAATTTTTATTGTGCAATGTTTTAATAAAAAAATTTGGTTGATACTTTATTACTTTTTGGTGACGTCAAGATGGTAGTAAATCTTCCTTACAATATGCGGAAACCAGAAATTAACCCATAAAAACAAAAAGAAGCATGTTAAATCTCCTAGAGCACGATTGTGTATCAACAACACCACCCCTTCGAAAGAAAGTAGAAAATGACTAAGGCTCACCTAGCTAAGTAAGGAGAAGGAGATGATGAGATGAGGAAAGTAGATTGATGGGTTGTTGCTGCTGTTTTGAAGAGAGGTTTCTGGTTGTTGAAATCATGAAAGATTGAGGTTTAGGCCTAAGGTTTGGTTTAGAAGAGTAAACTTGAGGGCTTCGAGAAAAGGTTGGGTAGAGGAGGAGGAGGAGGATAGAGAGAACAATTAGAGAAGGGTGAATATGGAGGAGGGGGAATCGACCGGAAAAGCACAGGTTGGATGCTGGCAGGCGGGGCTGGGTGCGGCAATAACTCGAACAGGCGGTGAGTGACTTTGGGCAGCGAGGTTGGAGTGATATGGGAGAGAACGGTGGTCAGAAAAAACAAAATACCAACACAACCAATCAAGCACCAAAAACCCAATGATTTACGGATGAAACCGCCGCAAATCGCGATTGTCCACGACCGAGAGCTGGACAGGGCGGCAAACGATGAGCATGGGGGTTAGGGGAGGGGTGGGTTTTGAAGAGCAGAGGGTGGGGAGTCAAACGGTGGTGGCAGGGGGCATTTTGGGTGATTGAATCAGCCGAAAAAAGGCCAAAAGATGGAAATCGTGCAAAAACTTTGGCGGCGATTTTCAGAAATTGGTAAGTGCACAAGGCTCAGGGTGAACGGATTAAGGGTGAGAGAGGCTCAGGAAGAGGATGGAGGAGGCGGTGAGTTTCAGGGGGTTTTTGACACTGGAAATGACTGGAAATCTGGTTTGAAGAGTTGGCCGTGGGAATGGATGTGGCGTGGGAAATGGTGAGTGATGACGGCAAATGGAGGCTTGAGCTTTGTAGAAGAGGTGATGGGGTTTTGTGGGATGGTCTTGAAAGTGATTTTGAACGTTGGGATTGACCAGAAATTGGCAAAACTACCGGCTGCGATGCTGCTAACATGTACCATCTCTGGCTAACATGCGTCGTCCTTTTTCTTTTCTTCTTGTCTGGCGGCCAAAAGTTTGTTGACTATCCTACCATCTTGCCCTTCATCATAACAAAATGACTAACAAAATTGTGCTTGGTATTAAAATGGAATTTTAAAAGTCTGAAACAGAAAAATGTCATCAAGTTTTTTTTTTGTTTGGTAGAAAAAGTCGTTAACTCTTGCAGAGATTACAAAATATTAGTGCATTCACCTTTTCACCCTCTTTAGTCTTTACAGAGGGAAACATCCCACGGGGCGTGTAAGTTACAACTAATACCTTATGGCTTTCAAGCAAACCTCGAGGGGTTTAACAATAATCCCGTTAATTTTCGAAGTACTTGATTTTAGCAGGTATAATGTGTTGAAAATATATATTATTATAGTGGTTCTATCCATCAGTGAATTTTTGGGGACCAAATGATAGTTCACACAATAGCCCAAGTGATCAATGACCACCTATCAGTTGGCTATCAATCATTAAAGACAAAACAAACCATAAATAGGTGGCCGATTGAATATCAATCATTAAAAAAAAATTCACAAATCAATTGATATTGGATATTGTTGCTAATTGCAATTCCACCAAATAATAGGTTGTCAGTGATCAAAACCACCTATAAGAATTAAGAACCTATAAGAATGATATCAACCGATACAAACCAATAGTTTGTTATCGGGCAATTTCTACAAGAAAACCCGATAGTCACACACCACCATTAACACCTCCTCCCACCGTATAAACTCCATTAATCCTGACAAACTCATACAAAAAAACTCCAATCAAACAACACAGACCAAAATCTAAATCGGAAACACTAAATCTAACCCAATATGTAAATCCTAAACACAAAATCTAATATCTAAACCTTGAACCAAGCACAAACCTTCCATAAACCAATTCATCAACCAAAAGTTTCTCAGACTACTGGTTATGGAATTGCAAGGGAGGGATGGAGTGTTGGTTGAAGACAAAGAGTTGGGAAATGGGTTAGAAAAAAATGGGTTATATATGAGGATAATTTGGTAATCATGGGATGTCAAAAACTAAGGTTGGGCTAGTTATGAAATACTTTAAAAAGGGGTTATTTTTAACTGAGACCTAAAAAGGGTTATTTAATGTAATTTTCCTATATTTTTTTTACAATAGATTATGAAAGGAATTAGGAAATAAAATATTATTTAATTATATTTGGCTAAATTTATTTTAATTATTTGTTATGTTTGAAAAATAAAACTTTGTTAAATGTTTTTTGGTTGATTGTAATATAAGTTTAGATACTAAATTACTATTAAATTATATTATATTATATTATTTAATATATATAATATATAATAATGTAGCATCTATGGTTGTCTAAAGAAATATATTTGGATGGATAAATTAGATAATTGGGTAATATTTTTAGATTGAGCAATGACGATATTTGGTTGGTTTGTAAAAATTATTCCCGAATATTGTATGACAAACAGTAACATTTGGGGGGTAATTGTGGGAATCTTAATACCTTGGGCTAGTAATACAATTTTGTTTCCTATGTCACCCCTAAACAGTTGAGCATTTGGTCCAAGTTAATCTTATATTTTTAACATTTACAAAACACTCAATCACTCATGTAAACACTTTTGTCCTCGCTTTTTAAATTTTTCGGATGACTAGCACCACCGTCAGCCATCGTCGACCGCCATCGAGGCTACTAAAAGTCGCCATAATGGCGTACGATCGACCATATAATCTATTTATTCGAACCAACCAAACATATTTTTTAAACATTCCTAGTAATCTTCAAGGTGATTTTTTTATTCCATTAATATAATATCCTCTTATAATAAATATTATATGATCTAAACGTCCTCATAGTGTGAAAAATTTTTATTAATTACTATAGTGCCAACTACATGTCCACATTTCGTTGTAAATAGCTAAGTAGTTAGAGAGATTCTTTTTTGTGAGAGATTCTTGTGTGAATGTACAAGATTGATGAAATCAAATAAAAGAGTTATTGCAAGATTTAGGTCATTAGAATTTACTACTAATTAATGGAAAAGATTTGTTGGTGAATCTTCCTTTAACTAGAGAGAATCACATTTTCAGTTCTATCTTGCCCATTGAAAACCTGCACATTTGCTCATTTTATACCCAGAATTTTCCTTCGTAGAATCTAAATGCAATGTCTGGCAAAGTTTTCCTTGCCAACTTGTCCTTCTTTTGCTACTTGTTTCTGGTATCTATAATGTCTTATTGCATTGCGATAGCCTAATTATGAGTTTGAAGTCAATGTATCATTTCAAATTTCAATCTTTTTTTTTTCAGTGGACACTCGGATATAATCTTGCATATAAACAATGAATGCACATTCACACTGTGGCTCGGTGCGAATCCGTCCATGGGTGACTTTAATTCAGAGAATGGACCAGGCACCCTGGAAATATTTTCCCTCTCTGAGCCATGGAGTGGAAGCATTTGGGCACGAACCAAATGCGGCATGAATGCCTCCAATCTCTTTTCTTGCGAGACAGGTGATTGCAGTTCCGGCGAAATTGTATGCCAAGGTCTGCAACCCAAATATCCCGTCACCTTACTCAATTTAGGGTCAGTCAATCAGTGGTCTCCTACGAGTGAGTTTGAACCACGGCTTCAATATTCCGATTCGGATTCAACCAATCGGTGGATCTTTAGTGGAGGTTCCGGACCATGTCCCGTCGTGGACTGCATTCAGGACTTGGGTAATGTCGTGCTGAATTGGTGGCTAAAAACAAAATGGGGCGTATGTTGGTTGTTACAGTGCCTGTGATTCGTTGAAGGATCCGAATTTTGTTGCACCGGTTCGTTTACTGGACAAGCTTGCCAACCTAATGACTATTCTCAAAGATTTAAACAACTTTGCAATTTGGCTCACACCTACCAACGGATATGATCCTCCCACTTACAGGTGTAGTTGGGCTGCTAAATATGAAATAACTTTTTGTGCATTCTAATAATAATTAATTAATTTTATGATTTAATCTCAATTAATAATGACTATGTTGCTGCTAATACATTGATTATTTAGATGAGTGCTAAATTAACCGCGTACTCTTATTTTGAAGACATCTTTCATATAAATAAAAAGCTCTTTATTAATTTTTAAATATAAATAACACAATTTTTATTCAAATTCAATAGACTCTTTAAATTTAATGAAGATGTTCGTTATTTGTAAGAAAGAGACTTAATGGAGAGAGAATTAATAAATTATAAAAATGCATAGGAACTTGTAGTTTATATCAAAATTATGATAGAGAGTAAAATTTGACTCTCTAAATGTGGAGAGTCAACTCACTCTCTAATTTTATTTTAAAAAAGAGTCTATTGGACTCTTGTTTTTACGGATAGACTCCTTATATAAAGTTTGGGTCATATAAAGAGTCATTTGGAGATGTTCTAAGATTGTTTTCTTTTTTTTTTTTTAGAATTGTGTTTTTCTTTTATTTTTTTTTAATATTGAAAAATGAAAAAAAAATTTATACTTGTCCGAATACAATATTTAAAACTTGTCTAAAAAATATTTAAAATGAAAAATGAAGATAAGTATTTGAGTTAGTAATCAGTAAACCCCCTAAATTACCTATGGTGTGTTTTGTTCGGGAAATGTTTTATTGCGAAAAGGTAGGATTATCAGTAAGATAGATTACTTTGAAGATTATGGGGGAATGTTTTATCAATATGTTTGGATAGATTGTGGGATAATAATTAAAATGTTTGGTAGGGAAGAATAAAATATTACGACAAAAGCTTTTATTGAATTGTCATTCCTTTTTAATATCATTAAATTATTATTATTATTAAATAAATACTATTAACCCTATATTTGAGAATTTACCCAACAACAAAGTTTAAATTTTAATAAAATACCCCCAGCAACCCAAGACACTGAAGACCGGCCCCACCACGCAGCTATTGGCGGCAGTCACCAAAACGGCACATGTCGACGAGATTTGCGGTTGTGCACTATTTTGGCTGTTTCTAGCCAGATCGAAGGCTGAAAACAATTAATCACGTGGATCTAACCGAAAAGGCCAGATCCACACCAATCTAGCTATTTAACTAGATCCACGCCAATCTGGCTGTTTCGAATCAGATTGAAGGCCAAAACAGCTAGATTGCCGTGGATCTAGACCGAAAATGGCTAGATCTATGGCTATTTTTCGACCAGATCCACGGCGATTTGGTCATTTTCGGCCTTCGATATGGTCGAAAACAAACAGATCAGCACACGACCGTTGCCAGTTGTGTGTCGATTTGGCGACTATTGCCTGTGGCTGGCAGTGGTCTTTGATGGCTAGGGGTATCTTGTAACTTTTAAACTTTTGTGACTGGGGTATTTTAGCTAAATTCAAATATAGGGGTCTGGGTAATGGTTATTTGATAGACATTTGAGGGCAATCAGTCCAAAATGGCTTTTTATTTAGGGCAAATTTGGTAAAAAAAAAAAAGATAACCCTAGTAAAAAAGATTAACACCTTTGGACTAGGTAATCTGATAACCCCCAAAATCACTAACAATATTCGCTTAGGAAATGAATATTTATGTAATTTTATTACTGTCAAACCAAACAAATGAATGTCTAGAATCAAAGATAGATAATAGGATTATCTACCCACAGCCCTACAATAATTATTATTAGCATTTAAAGATTACCAGAATCTTTTATTACTTTACAACCAAACATGGTAATGGCGGATAAAAAATAGATTACCAAAGTAATCTTTTATTACCTCAAACCAAACGCACCCTAAAGGAGTTTTTGATGATTTATAGATAATACAATTCTAGCGATAATGAGTGAAAATAAACGGTAGGCTTTATTTTTATCACTGGCTTGTATAATTAAAAGTGGAAAGAGATTATTTATATATAGAGATTGTTGTGGCCATTTTTGTCAAGGGAAGCCCAATTAGCTAATCATGCCTAATCACTCAATTAAGGTTCTATTTAAGGTACAAAGTATAACTTAAGTTTATAAATGTGTTTTGAGCCCAGATCACTACTTTTGGTTTTGAATCCCAATACGCCTATGACATTTTCCATAATAAGGTCATGGCATCAGCAAAACGTAAGCCTCTACATTCTTTGACATGTAAGCCCGAGACACTTGACATTTTTAATATGTAAGCCCAAGACACTTTGACATTACCCTTGGTATTCACTGACATGTAAGCCCATTGTACTTTGACATTCTCTAAGATGTAAACCAATACAATTCTAAAAGTCCATAGAATTTGCTGACATGGAAGCCCAAGACACTTAGCCTTCTTTGATATGTAAGCCCAATACAATTCTAAAAGCTTCTAAATTTCGTTGACATGGAAGCCAATACAATTGTAAAAGCCCTTAGCATTTGCTGACGTGAGCCCAAGGCACTTTGACATGTATCAAACAATTCTAAAGCCCAAGGCATCCTAGCACTCTGTGACTTATAAGCCCAATAGTATTCTTAAAAAATCACTGGATTAGGGTTATTTTTCAATTGAGAACCCAAAAAGGGTTATTTAATGTCATTTTCCTTTTTTTTTTTTACAAGACTATGAAAGGAATTAGGGAAATAAAAATATTATTTTAATTATTATTTGTTGCTAATTTATTTTAATTATTTCTTATGTTTGAAAAAATAAAACTTTGTTAAAGTGTTTTTTTGGTTGATTGTAATATAAGTTTTGATACTAAATTACTATTAAATTATATATCTTTGGTGTCTAAGGAAATATATTTTTCTTATAAATGCCGTTTGGATCGGGTTAACCTTATATTTGTAACATTTATAAAACACCCAATTCACTCATGCAAACACTTTTGTCCTCGCTTTTAAATTTTTCGGACAACATTGCTCTTGTATTACATTATTTACAGAAATATCATTATACCTAGAACTAGCCACCACCGCAGCCACCGTCAACCACCATCGGAGGTTGCCAAAAGAAGCCATAAATCATGGTCGAAAAAGGCCTGATCTGGCTGTTTCATGACCAGACCTATGGTCGTTTCATGGCCAGAGATGTGGCACGACTAAAGACCTGGCCATTTCATGGCCACATCTATGGCCGTGAAACGGCCAAATCTGTGGCATTGCCAGTGGCCGTCAGCGATGGGGCTATTGCCGGCAGGGGATACGAGTGTTTTGTTTAAGTGTAATACATTTTTTTTTTTTTTTTTTTTTAAGTGTTTTTGCTAAATCTGAAAAGTAGGGGTTAAAAGAAATTATTCAAAAAAAAATTGTTATATTAATATTTAAAAAGGAGGGCAATTTAGTATATATAGAACATACCCACCCATTATCCTCTCAACCAACATATTAATGTTAATTTTTAATCCTAATTCTAAGTTGAATTTAATTTATAATTATAAGTAATAAAAAATGTTGAAATTTAATTAATATTTCAATGTCTCATTATTTTATTATATTCATAGTGATTATTGTATAGGCCAAAATCGTCATGGCCCTTATCAAACCCAAACAAGAAACATCTACTACGTGGCCCAGTGCTATAGCCTAATTATGGTTGGGCCTACTCTAATATGCATGCCATAGGCCAGCTTATTACACCAATCAATTTTCTCATGGGTTGATCATCCAAATTGGGCTTCCCCATTAGTCCACTTGGGCCTAGGCCATTGCTTCGAGATCACTCCAAGGAACTCAGAGTTCCATTCATATCCTAATTCATCTACTTCTTGTTTCATCTACATTTAATTCATCTAGATCTTGAATCTTGCATGAATTAGACTATACTCTAAATGCAAGCAAATCAGGATTTTCTTTTTTACCAAAACTCTGCCATTATGAACTTAGAGTTCTACTAGGATTTGAAGATCCATATTCTATATAAACAGTGGTCTGACCTCTCATTAAGCATCTATTATTTATATCATCTACTAGCTCCTAAAGTTTTTGCTTCTAATTACTAACACCTTTGCCATAGCTCTAATCTTAATTAGACTTCGGTAGCGGAGTACTTACAGCAGACACCACCCAGTGTTTCCTGTGAGCTTCACACTTGTTTATTTGTGTGTACAGGTTTAACAGATCGTCAGTTGCCTCAACCTTACATGATCAGTTTGTTGTAACCGTAGATTTTTACCGTCTACAATTATATTTTTTTTTAATTAATACAAATACAAAATATCACTAAATATAACATTAAAATATTTTATAATAATTATTAATAATACAAACACAAAAATGTCACTAATATAAACATATATATATATACAGGGGTGGACCCAGGCCCCTTGAGGGTAGGCCCAGGCCTGCCCTCAGATTTTAAAAAAAAATTGCAAAGTTTTTTTTGTTTTTTGGAGATTAAAAAATAAATAAAAGGTTAAAACTGAAAAGTTAGCTTTGTCTTTTCCTTATTCAGCTTTTTCTACCCCAGTTCCCAACTCCCTTTTTACATGCGGCTGAAGCTCAACCTAGAAATTAAAAAAATCCCCCTTTTCAACTTCTCTCATCTGCGTGACTGCGGCTGTTGAAGCCCCTGAACTCTGAAGGTTGTAATTGGTATTTCCTTATTTAATGACATACTACCTGCTTTTTAAGAATCTTATTAATGCCTTTAGAGTATGGTTTGGCGTTTGGGTGAAAAATTTTAGTAGTGGTGGTCCTGGTGGACCCAGTTTTAGTGAGACAAATAATAAACTACTGCTTTTGAAGAATTTATTGATGCCTTTAAAGTATTGGGTCTGGCGTTGGGCGAAATATTTTAGCAGCGGCAGTCTGGCAGACTCAGTTAGTGAGACAAATAATAAACTACTGCTTTTGAAGAAAATCTTATTGATGCCTTAGAGTATTGGGTTTGGCGTTTGGGTGAAAAATTTTAGCAGTGGTGGACCCAGTTTTAGACTTTTATGAGACAAATAAAAGTTAAAGAATTTTTTTCTATTATCTTTGACTTTGTTTTCCTGGCTCTTGTTTCAAACATGTCTTATGTAATTAAATATTTGAATGTATTATATATGGTGACATATGACATGGTGTGTAACGTGTGTTAATAGATGTGTTAATTAAAAATGTCTTATGTATCTGTTTCATGAATTTAAATATATCATGGTTTGTTCATGTATTATTCAGAAAAAATTAGTTGCTAAATTAATTAGTTTTTTTTTTTTTTTTTTAATAGGAATCTCTTTGTCTTTATTTTGGGGATCCACTTTGGTATCAATTCAATAGTTTTATTGGATTTGGAATCCAAAGCATTAACAAATAAGATTATGATATCCAATATTTCAAGAGACTGAAGAAAAGTCCAGCAAAAAAAGTTGATGGAGACTCTACTGATATTGAGGTTAATCAAACCCCATTAGAAGAAGAAACCCCAAAACAGCGATAACAACACCAAGAAAAAGAAGCTCAACGTGCAATCGGGGTGTTCAATTTAGATGAGCTTGAAACTGACCCAGGATTGAGGATACCAATTAATGAGCTTTGTTGTACTGATAAACAAAAAGAGGAAGTTCGAAGAGCATACTTGTTGAAAGGTCCTTGCCAACCTAAAGATCATAACTTTCCTTTCACTCCTTTTGGAGATAAAAAGCGTAGGTTTACATCAGAGGTACAAAGAAGGTTCATGTGGAGGAATATAGTGTGGCAAAAGATGAATCTTCTGTTTGAATTGTTATCTTTTCAAACCCGATTATGGTGACCAAGCAGGTGGTGAAGTTTTTGTGAATAAGGATAGTAACTGGAAAGATAAAGCAAAAGTGAAAAAACATGTTGGTGATCATTCTAGTACTCATAACAATGTCATGCCAAGTGTGTTGATTTGATGAACCAAAGGCAACACATCGATGTAAATCTTGGTTGCGTGTCGAAAAAGGGCAAATGAATTATCGTATTCACTTGATGCATCAATTGATTGCATTAGATTTCTTTTACATCAAGGATTGCATTTCATGGTCATGACGAGTCGGTTGAATCTGAAATCAAGGTAACTTATGGAACTATTGAAGTTTCTATCCAATCACAATGACGACATAAAGAAAGTTGTGCTGGGAAATGCTCTGAAAAACCATCAAATGACGGCCCCCAAAATCCAGAGGCAACTAACTGTGTTTGTGCTCATTTGATGACCAAGACAATATTGCAGAAATTGTGAGAGATAAACAACCATTTTCTTTACTGGTTGATGAATCTCGTGATGTGGCAGTGAAAGAACAAATGACTATTGTTTTTCGCTATGTGGACAAATGAGTTGTGTTATCGACGATTGGGATTGTGCATGTTAAGATACTTTGCAAAGTCTTTGAAAACTGCAATAGATGCCTTTTTTGTAAAGTATGGATTGAGTTTGACAAGTTTACGGGGTCAAGGTTACGATGGAGCAAGCAATAGAGAGGGGCGAGTCAATGGTTTGAAGACTTAATATTGAGAGAAAATAAATTTGCTTTTTACATTCATTGTTTCTCTTATCACTCCAATGGCGCTAGTCAAAGTTGTAAGTAAACATTCAGCAGGGTGAATTTTTTCAAAACTCTTCTATGTTATCAAACACTGTGGCAGCATCTTGCAAGCGCAGAGATTTCTATGGACAATCAGTATGAATATGTGATATCTTTGATTTCTAATGGTGTATTGAGACGGGCGCGGTTTGAATCAAGAATGTAATTAAAAGACCAGGAGATACACGTGGGTTTCACACATAGGGACAATTCATAGTGTCATAAACTTATTTTCTCTGTTGGTGTGCTCAGAGTGATTGAGATTGAAGGAGATGATTGGCAAAACAAAAGTCAAGCCAGGAGTTATTACGAATCATGGAGAATTTTGAATTCGTCTTTTGTTATTCTTGATGAAGAAAGTATTGGGAATCACATATGAATTGTCAAAGCTTACAAAGAAAAGATCAAGATCTCCTTAATGCCATGCAGTTTGTACAAATTTCGAAGCGTCGGTTGCATAAATTGAGAAATGAGACACTTGCTTCGACATATTGTTGAAAGAAGCTTATGATCTGTGTAAAGATAATGACATACCAATCCCGGAGAACATGGAAGATAATTGGGAGGACAAAACGAGGGATGCGCCAATTACGAATAACATCATTTTAAGGTGGAATTGATACACAGTTTTAGATAACATTCAAGAAGAACTCAATAATTGTTTTGATGAAGTAACATGGGGTTGCTTCAGTGTATGGCATCTCTTGATCCAAGTAACTTTTTGCTGCATTTAATAAAGACAGATTACTTGAGTTTGCAAAGTTCTATCCTGTCGATTTTTCTCAACACGATTTGTGTGCTCGATAATCAACTTGAAATTATTATGGGTGTTAGTACCAATGCCAATTTCACTCATGTTGATGGGATTGCCGATCTTTCAAAAAAAATGGTTGAGTTTAAGAAGGATGTTGCTTATGACAAAGTTTTCTTGCTTATTAAATTAGCACTGGTTTTGCCTGTGGCTACTGCAACAGTTGAAAGGGTGTTCTTGCATGAATCTTGTTAAGAATACTTTGCGTAATCGAATGGGAGACGAGTGGATGAACAATTGCTAGTAGTTTACATTGAAAATGAAGTTTTTGCTACAATTCAAAATGAAGATATCATTGAACATTTTTAGACATAATGAAGTGAAATCGTGTTAAATTGAAGATCTTCAGGTATACTATTCTAACTTGCTTTCATCTTTAAATAATAAATATTCATATTATTTAGATCTTTAGGTATACCATTCTAACTTGATTTTTGGGTCTATCAGAGGATGTGTGGATCTTTAATATAGACGGTTGAGTTAGAATGTTAACGTCTAGATCTGGATTTAGAGTGATTGTAATCCATCTCTTTGTAAACCTTTGTGTATCTTACTTTTGTTAGAGTTGTAATTGAGCTCTAAATTTGTGTAGAATATTTTTGGTTGATTTGTAGTTATTGTAAACTCTTTTGATTATATTGGATTTAAGTGGGTCGTTAGATTCTTGTGGTTTTTTTATCTCTTCATATTGAAGAGGTTTTTTCATGTAAAAATTTTCTTGTGTTTCCCTGTAAATTATTTTCTTATGTTTTCACTACTTGATTGGCAAATAGTGACAGAGTGACGGGGCCCCCCTGGGCAAAAATCCTGGGTCCACCACTATATATATATATATATATATATATATATATATTAGTGAGTCGTGTCATGCGCATGCCAGCCCGCATGCCTTTTTTTAAGACCCCAACATGACTCGCTTTTTTTAAGACCCCAACATGACTCGCAGTATCGTGGGCCTTGGCACGACACAAAAAAAATTTCGCGTCATGCCGAGCATTTTTTAAGGCGGGCAATGCTGGCATGTGGGCTAACACTGCCCACCACCAGCTCTATATATACCCATATAACCACCAAATCGCATACACTAGAAATACCCCCATATAAAAACCAACTTTTCATCCATTTTTCACCATTTAAAAAAAATAAAAAAAATAAAAAAATAAAAAAAAAGAAGGTGACGAAGCCAACTTGATTGTTCAAACTCTAAACCTTCAATCACAATCAAATACGACATTAATCCATAAAAGAAGTAAATACATCACTTTCATTTTCAAGTTTTTCGGTCGCATTTGTGTTTGGAGGAGAAAATCAAAATCATTCATTTCATGTGCTTGGAGTAAATAATAAACATCACGCTATTTCTTAACACCTAAATCTTACAACAATACTCTCATTAATAATAAATAAATAGAATAACAATACACAATCATTCTTAACTTAAAATTATAAAAATGATAACATGCAAGGATATAAGGATTTAAAGTAAGGAACAATCATGTTACTTGGATATAATGATTTTTCTTGTTTAATATTGTGTTAATGGTGAGAGATTGTAAACGAGAGTTTCAAATGGGTAGGGTTTTGGCTTAAGTCTTGGCAGGTTAAGGATGAGGGTAAAATGGTATTAAACTAAGTTGGTTACGTTGGTATAAGCTTTAGGATTTTAGCTAATTATAAAAGCCCCCCAAAATTAGTTATTTTATTGAAAACCCTAAAAGTTATGAAAATTTGAGAAAATGGCTATTTTTTATTTATTTTTTTCTAATTTAATTCACGCTTGAAAACTATATTAGAAATATTATAATCAATTTCAGACAGAAGCTTTTCTAGAAGAGTTTTTGTATCTATTTTTCCGAAAACAAAAACTATATTAAAGTTCTGTACCAAACAGGTTTTACTGCACATGTTTTGTCCATTTGAACAAAACATGTGCAGTTAAATGGACAAAACATGTGCAGTAAAACCTATTATGACAAAAATCAAAATTTTGAATTGTATTTTAAATCTTGATTGAATTCTTTAAATGGTAACTGTAGATGCAAAAAATCTACCGTCATGAAAATAGGATGTGATCCCGTGAGGTTGAGGTCATTGACAATCCGTTAGAACTGCACACATGAAAGGGAAAGCGTGAAGCTTCCGAAAAACACCGAGGTGGTGTTTGCCGTAGGCACTCCGACGCTCAAGTCAGCAAGGCTGAAAGAGATTTAATAAGAATTAAGGAGAAGAAGAATTACCAGGAGTCTTGTCGGAGGCTAGGACTACGGCGGAGGCGTCGGGTTCTTGGGAGCAAGAACTTAGGAGCAAATAGATGGTTTTGAGTGGTGTAGATTGAATGTGAGAGATTGCATGCTTAATGAGAGAGCAAGCCTCTGTTTTTATAGTGAACCTAAGGGGTTGGAATCCTAGTAGGACAATGAGTCCTCTTTTAGGAGATAATCTCTATCATAAAAGAGATATGATTTCTTAACCTTATCAGATTAAGTTTAATAGTTTAAATAAGAGTTGGAATCTTAGTAGGACACTAAGTCCTATTTTGGGAGATAATCCCTATCATGAAAGAGATATGATTTCTTGACCTTATCAGATCAAGTTTAATAGTTTGAGTGAGATTTGAAATCTTAGTAGAAGAGGAAATAGAATGAGATTCTGATTTCCTATTTATACTCTGTTGCAGGCTAATGGGCTGAAACCCAGTTTAGCTTAACTTATAGGATAGCCCAACGCATAGAGTGGGTAGGTCGCAAGGTGATTTTAAGCGTGGGCCCAATCGGGATTGGGTTGAGGCCTTGGGCCATGACATGTTTATTTCGTTGGGTCCTGTCAAACCCAAGACGATTTTTGGCCCTAACAGTAACAAAATGTTGCAAGTGTTAAAATAATATTGAGTTATCAGATTTGCGTGCGCTCCTTTTGTTATCATTTATTTCCCTATTCTCTGCTTAAATGCCTATATATATTGGTATTGCAGCACTAATTTTAACACTGAAAATCATAAACAAAAAGAATATTCAGCAATGGAGGTTCAATCTATCTTCGGCCTTACCCTTGCCATTCTCTTCTACTCTGGTAAGCTATTGACTAACTTTTTTGTTTTTGAATTTTTTCAATTAATATTAAGTTGTGTATATAATAATTTAAGGTGAAAATCCAATCAATCCGCCATATCAACACCGCCAATATATATATATATATATATATAGTATTCCATTAACTAACGGAGATTTTTTTTTTTTTTTTTAATTTTTATTGATTCATCAATTTATTTTAGATCAAAATCGTTGTAATATTCAGCTTTTTGATGAACGCGGAACTATATTTTTTTAAATAACATCTACAATATCACATAAGTATCACGTTGTTTATATCATCCGTCAATATATTATTATTATTACTCAAAATTTATTGATTAGTTGTATGAATTATATTTTTTAAGACATTTACTTCGCTAATGAATTGATAAATACAGGAGCTCACTCAGCGACATTCACATTCACAAACAACTGTCCCTTCACAATCTGGCCAGGAACCTTAACTGGGGCAGGCAAATCACAGTTGTCTTCAACCGGGTTTGAGTTAGCCTCAAAAGCATCATCAACCTTAGACGTCCCGCCTCCATGGTCAGGCCGCATCTGGGCACGAACCAACTGCGCTTCCGATGCCACTGGAAAGTTCACTTGCGCCACTGCAGATTGCGGCTCTGGTGAGGTGGCCTGCAATGGCGCTGGCGGGATCCCACCCGCTTCACTCATCGAGTTCACACTGGCAGAAAACGGGGGACAAGATTTTTACGACATTAGTCTCGTTGATGGCTTTAACTTGCCTCTTTCAATTACCCCACAAGGAGGATCCGGCGGCTGTCTGTCCACAAGCTGTCCGAATAATGTGAACTCGGTTTGCCCATCAGAATTGGCGGTGCAGGGCTCAGACGGGAGTGTTATTGCTTGTAAGAGCGCGTGTTTGGCGTTTAATCAACCGCAATATTGCTGCACTGGAGATTTTGGTTCGCCGGATAAATGTAAGCCGACGAGTTATTCTGAAATATTCAAGAATCAGTGCCTGCAGGCTTATAGCTATGCTTATGCTGATAATTCTAGCACGTTTACTTGTAGTGGTGGAGCTAATTATGTTATCACGTTCTGCCCCTAAGTTGATAGTTATGCTTACGATGATAAGACTAGCCTCTTTTCATGCACTGGTGGGCCTAACTACGTTATTTATTGCTTTCTGTCCTTGAGAGATATATAGATTCTCTTGAATTAATAATTTGTTCTATCGGAAAAAATGAATGTACCTTGGATATTAATTAAGGTGTGAACCCATATATTCTAGGTACAGTATTCAAAATAAGAGATATCTACAAAGAAGAGATCAATTGACTAGAAATTTGAATATTAATTTATGGAAATATTAGGGATATTATTAAACGGAGAACAATTCTTTCTAAAACAAATAGAAAAATGATACAAATTTTATTACACACATAAAAAGAACAAATCACAGTTAGAGACAGATTTTACATTTGTTAAGGATAAAAATAGAATTTGACAAGTTTGTAATATTTTGCAATTATTTAAAATTAAAATTATATTTATAAATTAAAATCTGAATTATTTAATTAAAATAATAAAGATTCAAAAAACCAGAATAATAATAATAATAACAAAGCCAACGATCTAAATTTTGTGGTTCCAAAAATGATAAGTCTACTCAGTTAATTCAGTTTCTTGTTTAACTGGATCAAATAAATTATGTTTTGAAAGAAAGAAAGAAAAAAAAAAAAACTTAATTAGGTAGTTAAAGAAATTACTATTTTATTCAAATTAATGTTCACATAGTAGGGGATTAGTCATGAATTGAATTCTTAATTCTGTCATGTAATTAAGATAATGTTATTGTATAAAAGTACAAGATGAATCAAATCTAACTAATTGTGATATTGACATTAATTCACAAAGAGAAATAAAAGTGGGTGAACTTTCATTTGTGGACAAGGCATATGTTAAAATTGGTTCCATCAATTATTTATGCAAGTAACTCATTCATTGAATTGCAAAATGTACCTACACTCTCACACAAATATTTTTACTTATTCCTAAGTTGTTGCTTTCCCACCTGCTAATTTTATATGCAAATTTTCTTACTTAAAACAAAGCCGTAATGGCTGCCAAGGAATTCCTTTCCATCCCACTCCTTTTGTTGCTTATTCCGGTTCTGTAAATATTATATATATAACTGTAAATATTATATATATATATCAAATAGCATTATGATGTATTAGAAATTATAATCAATATAAGCAAATCTTTTGTTTTTTAGTATTTTTGACATGTGCTCCAAAGACATATACTGAGACAAACCCTATTATGGTTCCTAGATTTTTCGAAGTTCTAACATGCCTAATGGCAATTCGAATCAATTATTTTCAAGTGGGCACTCTGATATAAGTTTCAACTTTCTTTGAGAACAGATGTAGAGACACTGTATGGCTTGTCGCCAATCCAATCGCAAATACTAAAGGCCTTCTTCCCAATGAACAAAGAAACGAGCAATTAAATTTGTCCTTGCCTGATCAATGAAGCGGTGTCATTTGGGCTCAGACCAATTGCTTCCTTGATGCAATTACCCACTTACCCAATCACCCTACTCAATATAGCCATCGGGCAATCAGTGATTTCCTATGAATTGAGCTTGGACCACTGGTGCTGTTAGGATACAACCGGTTGGTGGATCAGTAGTGGACGGGTCTGGGTTGTGCCCCATTTTGGACTCCATTCATGACTTCAGTGAAGTGTGTCCTCAATCCTTGGAGGTTAGAAACCAAAATGGGGCATATATTTTAACCAAAAATGCAGTTTGTCTCACACTCATCCGGGAGATAATAATCCTCCAATTTATAAATGTAAAGGGCCAAACAGTTTCAGTGTAACTTATTGTCCCTGATAATTTGCTTGGTGCATACGTACGGATATCAAAATGGCCCATGGGTTTAGGGCTTCAAGGAGCTCCACCCTAATGGGTTGAATTTGGATAATAAAAATTTTGGAGTGGGTAAAATTTAAGTATTATTTACTCTCTTTTTTTTTTTTTTTTTTTTTTTTTTAACAAGAGAAAAACCCTAGCCATCGCAACCTTATTCCTCCACTGACTTACGTCAAATTGACCTCTTATCATCTTCTTCACTTGCGAAGATGAAATATGGTATTGTTTAATCTATAATTACTTGCACCATATATTTTATTCAACTTTATAATTGTATAAACATTAACTTTATATGTAATTGTTTCTTATATATTGTCAACTCAAGTAGTTTAGGTTATGAATTATTTTATAATTATGATTTTGCATTATTTGGAATCATATTTGTTATAAAATTATAATTAAAATTCAATATTATTTTATTTCTTTGGATAATTTTTGTATTCAACGCAACCCGCGCCATTGACATATCCATGTGAGTAATATTACACTTACAAAGATCTCCAAACAAAGTGATATGACAAAAAATGAATGGAAAATAAATATAATAAGTTTGACTTTTTGTTTTATTCTTCCATTCATTTTTTGTCATCTTACTTTATATGAAAATTTTTGTAAAATTTCTTTGTAAGTATAATATTATTATATCTATATATATGTTAGATTTGCCAAATTAAGTCAAATATACATGTTGATGTATATAATTGAATAATATTAAATATACAAACTCGTTCATACAAATTGATATGTCATAAAGTAGAATGATGAATACATGTAAAAAAAAAAAAATCAACTCAATCAATATAGATGAATAACATGTTAATGAATATATAACCCCTTCAAAATTTAAGTCAAATTTTTTACTAAGCTCAAAACTAACTCAATAGGAAGTCTAGATTTCTCACCTCAGAATTAGAAGACCAGTTCAGTAAATCAATTTAAACCTGCAATCTACATCCCAAAATATCTGCAACTTTGATTGTACAAAATTACATCCTAAAGTATATATAAACACACTTATATTTGACATGTAAAATAAGGGAAAAATTATCAATACATACATATTTCTCTCTGAATCTAATCTCTATCTCTTCTTCCTTCCTCCATCTTCAATTCTGAATTTTTGTTTCTTCTTAGTTATTTATTTTCTTTAATCAAATCCTCAGTTCAAACTCAAATAATACTTTTCACAAAATATTTAACCGCCAAAAAAAAAAAAAAATTGTTAAAAAAGGGAGAACGACATTTTCCCACCTAAGGTTTGGCGAAACAGCACTTTTCTACCCATCAAGTTTCAAAATGAAACTTTCCCACCCTTTGTTAGGTTCTGTTAGTATTTTCTATTAATATTTGACTGAAAATATGAAAATAACCTTATATGGTTTATTTCTTAATTATTTTATTATAAATTAAAATTTAGTTAAGTCAAAGTTTTTACTGGATTATTTATTAGTTCAACTGTAAAGATGTTTTTTTTCGTTTGTTTATTTAATAAATTAGGAATATTGATTTTCTATGTTAGTAAAAATGAAAAAAATTATAATATGAAAAACACTAAAAATTTAGTATATTATTGAATAATAGTGATGGGATATTGATGACATTATATATAAATATTAAAGTCATTTAACTTTAAAAAATTTCATAGTATTACTCTTAACTTTTTAGGTGGGACTAACCATTTTTTCTTTTTTGACTTTTTATCTAATTAAAAAATAATAAAAAATTTATAAAGTCAAATATTTAAGGGTATTTTCGTATTTTCAATAAAATATTAACGAAAAACATAATAGAATCTAACGAAGGGTGGGAAAATGTCGTTTCGCTGGGAAGATGTTGCTCTCCCTTTAAAAAACACAAATGCCAATAGAGGTGGGCAAGTACCAGGCCCAATCGGTCCCAGGTTTGGGCCCAATGGGTCTGATCCCAAATTGGGACAAAGCCCAATCGATCCCAAGATCGGTCCTAGGCCCATGCAATTTTTCAAGGCCCGAACTAGTCATGGGCCCATAGGACCGTTCCTTGGACTGACCCTATAGGTCTGGAAAATTTTAATATGGCCCCTAATATGTAAAATTTGGTTTAGCCCCTATATTTATTATCTATTTCGTATTAAATAAGGGGATTTTGGATATTTACTAGGGGTTTAAACAAAATTAGGTGGGAGAATTTGAGACCGGGCCTAGGACTGGTCCTAGGCTCGAGCCTTGGAGGAGGGATCGAACCTAGGCCTGGGCCCTCCTCCATGGGTCTGGTCCGGTTTTGGGACCAAACCTTATAGGACTAATCCTTGTGAGGACCGGTCGTAGGCCTGGTTTTTTGGGTCCATGCCCAAATTCCCACCTCTAAGTGTCTATATACACTAAAGTGCAAAAGTATAATCTTTTAAAAATGGGTAAAATTTTGTCCACCCTAATTTAAATTTGAATATATATACTGTAACAATAAAAATAGTAAAAAAAAAAAAAAAAGCTCTGAAAGTTTATTATCGTTTTATCAGGTTTATTTTATGAGTTAACGACTTTTTTCCATCCAAATAATGGCTTAACGATAATTTCTCATCCACAAACATTTAAAATACCATTTTACTATCCAAATTTATATTTAAGCGGCGAACAGAGAGCAAACTCGGCTCAGGCTGTTGGGGCTTTTGAAGAGGGGAGGTTGATGAGTCTTTTAGTGGTGGAATGTTGGATTTTGGTGATTGGGATTGATAGGAATTTAACTTGAGAGGGGCGACTGCACAAACCCTAATTACTCAATTGTCCACGATTGGCAGAGTTGGCAGGAGTAGGTTTGAGGGGTTTTGGTGAGTCATGATCAGGAAAGAGAGTGGTAATGGTGTAGAGTCGCAACGATGCCAGAATCAGAAACAAAATATGAATTTGGATAATAAAGTAGTATTTTAAAACTTTGTAAGTGAGAAAGTGTCATTAAACCATTATTTGGGTGGAAAAAAGTTGTTTACTTTTTATTTAATACACTCTTTTGTGCGATTGTTTAATATGAGTATGTCCAAGCCTTTCGAAAACCATCAAAAATCTTCTTATAATTATTAAATATCCCTTAAATTAATAAAAATCTCCCATCTCAAAAAGTTTTAATAATTATAAGGAGGTTTTTAAGAGTAATATTACATATACAAACTATTTATATAAAATATTCTTTACAGATTGATGTGACAATCTTGCATGTTTACTAGGGATGTTCGGTTCCGGGAACCCTACATTTTTTGAAGGAACCGGAGCCAACGATTCGCTAAAATTTGGAACCTGTTCCAATTCTTGGGTACCTAGAACCGAAATCTGTAACAACGGTTCCGGTTTCGGTTCTAGTATTGGAAAAATTACATTTACCCCCCAAAAGTTTTTAAAATGACAAAAAACCCTTAAAACTTACAAATACCCCCCATAAAAAACCCTTAAAAACTTACAAATACCTCCCCCAAAACTTATTAAAAAAATTACAAATATATTATAAACCCTTTAGGCCTTCCACCTTTAATTCAACTTTATGGAAACTAAGAATTTCACATTACAAATCTCAATACTCCGTTGAAAAATCAGAAATTCAAAATTATAAACTCCAAAATTAAAATTACACATCCCACTCTTTAATGTTATTGTCATATTAGTCTTGGTTCCGATTCCTAACTGCAGGAACTGGAATCGCTCAGTGTCGGTTCTAAATTTTTGAAACCGAAACCTACCCATTGATGGTCGATTTCAAGTCGAAACCAAATCCCAAGTACCCATTGGTTCCGGTTCCGGTTCCGATTCCGATCGGTTCTTTTGAACACCCTTAAATTGTTTACCATATAATCTCTTTTAATTATTTAATTTATTTTTAAATTTAAAGTTATCTAATCCTCTTAAAATGCATCAATGTGTAGGAAAGAGTTTGTATATGAAATATTATCTGATTTTTAATAATTTTCAAAAACTTTGAGTGTCTTAAAAATCAAGCAAACATGAAAAAATAAACGCTTATTGTATCAGATAATATTAATTTAACCTGAATTTGCGGTACTCAAAGTGATTAAAATATATTAAAAAAAAGTGTAAGTATATAAAAGTGAAACTCCTTCGAGACAAAGTATATTGTCACTCGCTCAAACATTGCACCTCAAACTAAAATCTGTAGTTTGATGGCGGTGTTGGGGATGACAAACAAGTGTTTCAAAATGACTGGGAAATAATTTTTTGAAGTGAAAATTGAACACACAGAGTCACAGAGATAATACTATTGACTTTCAGCTACCACACATTATCGTTCCTTGTTCCGAACACAAAGTTGATCCAATTTCCTTTTTATCTTAGTCTCTTTCAAAAAAATTATCTTTTGAAAAAAAAAAAAAAAATGTAAATGTTGGTTCAATATATAATATGATATCATGTATCTCTTTTAGAGTAAATAACTTTTTCCCACCCAAGGTTTGCCTGCATAACACTTTCCGACTCAAAAAATTTCAAAATACTACTTTCTCACCCAAAGGTTATATTCTGTTAATACTAAAAATATACTTAACTTTCTCAGTCAGTGTTCGGTGAGTTACCAGGAGCCAGGGTAAGAGGTGTTTTGTAGAATGGAGGCCGGTAGATCGAATGGTAATAACAGATTGAATATTTGTCGTTAGAATTAGCTAAGAATAGGAAACTTTATCTTTGTGGTGGCTAGTAATCGGCAAGAAATTAGGTGTCAGAGTGAGAGCGGTTTTGTAAAGAGAAGATCAGAGGTTCAAATGGTAGCAACGGAGAGAATTTTCGTTATCGAAATCGACTTTGGGTAATAATGGAATGTAAACTTTAGGTAAAAAATGGTATTTTAAAACTTTTTGGGTGGGAAAGTTATTAAGGCAAACCTTGGGTGGGAAAAAGTCGTTTACTGATCTACCCATCTCTTTTAGATAAGAATCACAACCAAAGGTGACTAATAACTAATAGATTAATATATATTAAAATGAATACATAAGAATATTTTTAGATGGAAGCATAGTTTAGGACACATCATGTGTGCCTTTTCAAAATGGTTTTCCTTATTTTTGCCATTTTGTAATTGAGAAAACATTAAGACATTATTAAAATGATAAAATTTAGGCCTCATTTTATCTTGTAATTGCTTTATAGGCTCAGTCTAAGTAATGTAATATATGTCTTAGGGTGCGTTTAGTTTAGGAAATGTTATATTATTGAGAAATGTTGTATTACTGGAAAGATAGATTACTAGGGAATCTTTAGATAAATGTGTTTGGTGGGTTGGAATAAATTGATGGGTATGTTATAATAATATGTTTGGTTGGGAGGATAAATGAGTGGGTATGTTATATAGATTACTAAATTGCCCTCATTTTTAAATAATAATATAATATTATTTTATTCTATTATTTTTTAAATTATTCCTTTTAACCCCCCTATATTTGAAATTTTACTAAAACACCCCAACCATATACAACTTTAATTTATAACAAAATCACCCTCACTCACCCCAAACCACCGCCGGCAGCCACCACCACCACCGACAGCCACCACCACCACCGGAAGCCGCCGTAATGGCGCACGACCAGCCGGATCTGGCTGGTCGTATGCCGATAAGGCCTAATCTGGCCAAATCTGGTTGTGAATATGGTCGTTTCACGGCTAGATCTGGCCGTTAATATGGCCATTTCACGGCCAAAGATGTGGCTGTGAAACGGCAACCATTTCATGGTCACATTTTTGGCCGTGAAACAGCCAAATCTGGTCGTTTGCTGCCATGGATCACAAATCTATGGCCGGAAACGTCCTTATCGGCACACGATCGGCAAGATCCTGCTGGTCTTGTGCCGATATGATGAATTTCGCCAGCGACCAGTGGTGGTGGCTAGCGGCCGATGGTGGTCTTTGATGGTTGGGGGTATTTTGTTAACTTTTAAACTTTTTTATGGCAGAGGTGTTTTAGCTAAATTCTCAAATGTAAGGGGTCTGGGTAATTGTTATTTGGTAGACATATGAGGGCAAATATGTCTGAAATGATAAATTATTAAGGGGAAAATAGGGTCAAAATTAAGATTACCTCGGTAATCTTATAATAACACCCATTGGAAAGGTAATCTGATTACCCCCAATATTACCAACAGTAAACACTATTTGCAATGAAAGATTACGTAATATTTTATTACTTGACAACCAAATGAGGGAATCTTGAAAATTAAATAAAGATTACAGGATTAATCTTATATCACCCTGAACCAAACGCTACCTTAAAAATTAATCTTTATAACATATAAGCAAATATGAAAAAGAAATACTACCGTTCGACGGTGCTAGCCAGTCATACTCCATTCCGACAGCTTCTGACCACTGTCCGGGGGTCCTGGCCGACTACCAACACTAGTTGGGTGGATAGGGGTGTTTTAGTTAATTTATAAACTTTTATTGTAGATGATCTTTTAAGTTAAAGAGTAATACTAGCTTTACAAAGAGACATACAAAGAGTCAAATTCAGCCCTTGAAAGAATGGAAAAAGAGAGAGAGAAAGAGACATTCATGAATTTTAAGGATTGGATTTGACTATTTGTATGCCTCTTTGTGTAACTAGTATTACTCATTTGATTAAATAATACTATTATAAAAAAATTTAAACAAACAGACTTAGGTACCCGCCCAACACGGCAAGATACTTATGTACCCGCCCAACACGGCATTATCACATATTTCCAAGACACTAATAAATAGTTGCTATATGAGCCTGTATCCTGTCCTCTAGTCCATTGTTTCCCAACTTCATCATCGTCTTCATCAAATGATTTCATCACAACATATCACATATTTCCAAGACACTAATAAATAGTTGCTATATGAGCCTATATATAACTGTCCTCTACTCCATTGTAGTTGCTATATGAGCCTATATATACCTGTCCTCTAGTCCATTGTTTCCCTACTTCATCATCGTCTTCATCAAATGATTTCATCACGACATGTCACATATTTCCAAGACACTAATAAATAGTTGCTATATGAGCCTATATATACCTGTCCTCTAGTCCATCGTTTCCCAACTTCATCATCGTCTTCATCAAATGATTTCATCACAACATACTGTAGACACCAAAGCATTCATTCCAAAGATGAATACTCAAGCAATATTTTGCTTTATCTTGGCCCTGCTGGTCTCTGGTAAACAACACTCTTGTTTTTGCATTGTTTTTGGCTACTGTCTTTCATTTTATATAGGACTTTGTTAATGTTCATTATTACAATTTTCTGATCATATAATATTCATTTGTTATTTTATCTTAGAAAATAGTAATTATCCATTTTTTATATTTTATGTATTATCTATTAAGTTTTATATATAACATAGCGAAATTTTCGATATTTTACGTTGAAAATCTTATCTTAATTAATTAGAAGATTTCATGCATAATGCATTACAATTGCCTCAAAAATTGATGCACACTTACATGTTTTCCTTTACATTCAGGGGCTCACTCAAGAACAATCACCATCACAAACAATTGTGCATACACTATTTGGCCTGGCACCCTAACCGGTGGTGGAGCACAGTTATCAACCACCGGGTTTAGTTTAGCCCCCAAAGCAACAAAGGCCCTGACCGTTCCTTCTCCATGGTCAGGCCGTTTCTGGGCCCGAACACTATGCTCCACTGATTCCACCGGCAAGTTCATTTGCGCCACTGCAGACTGTGGCTCAGGCCAAGTCACTTGCAATGGTAAAGGTGCAGTCCCACCAGCAACCCTTGCAGAATTCACGATTGCAGCAAACAATGGACAAGATTCCTACGATATTAGCCTCGTTGATGGCTTTAACGTGCCTGTTTCAGTAACCCCGACAGGTGGTTCCGGTAGTAAATGCACCAAAGCAAGCTGTACTGGGAATGTGAACGCCGTTTGTCCATCACAACTACAAGTTAAAGGATCAGGTGGGAGTGTGATTGCTTGCAAGAGCGCATGCGAAGAGTTTAATCAACCACAGTACTGCTGCACTGGATCTTATAATAACTCTAATACATGCAAACCAACCAATTATTCTATGATTTTCAAAAAGCAATGCCCTGACGCTTATAGTTATGCTTATGATGATAAGACTAGCCTGTTTTCATGCACTGGTGGGGCTAACTACGTTATTACTTTCTGTCCTTGAGAGATATATAGATTCTCTTGGATTAATAATAAGTTGTATCGATAAAAAATAAAGTTAATGAAAAATAAACTAAGTGAAATAAAAAGTTGTTAAAACATATATTTATATAGTTCAACTATTTTATATATTTGTTTGAATGAATGTTATTACTAAACATCTGTCCGTTACTTTAGCTTTACAAACGAGATGGATGTTTGTTATCCCAACCATTCTTCTTAGTACCAATCCCGATAAGGAAAAGGGGTAATTTATAACAAAGTTTTCGGGTTGTTGATTCCCAGGTGTAGCGCCTCTTCCCCTATATATGTACTAGCGTAGGAGGGTTGACTTGCAATACAGAACTTATATTTGTAACCTTTCTTTCAATACTTGAATTGATAATTGAAGCATCTAAGGCTGCATTAGTCCGGGATAAATGACAGAAGGAATTGTTTTATCTAGAAACTTCACCTTAGCATAGATTTTTTCAATAATTAAATAGGCAAAATCAATTTTAGTGTTGGGATTATTACCATGTAATGTTTACGTGATCTTGCAGCTAAAAGAGCATAATCATGTCCTGCTCCATTGATTTGTTACCTAATTACTGAAAGATTTACAGAGATTGCTGAAAAGAGTGCAGTATTCAAAATAAGAGATATCTAGAAAGAAGAGATCAATTAACTAGAAATCTAAATATTAAATTATAGAAATATTAGGGATATTATTAAACGGAGAACAATTCTTCCTCAAACAAATAGAAAAATGATACAAATTTTATTACACACATAAAAAGAACAAATCACAGTTAGAGACAGATTTTACATTTGTTAAGGATAAAAATAGAATTTGACAATATTTGCATGGGTTATCTTAATGTGTGGCCTAATGGACACACATTGAGGACATTAGAGAACAAAAAATTTAGAGATTATGATCTATTAGAAATTATATATATATATATATATATATATAGATCTATATATACGATAGATTATATATAGATATAGATATATATAGATATATATACTCTCTTTTTTTCAAATAAGAGAAAACCATAGCCACCCAACCTTATTCCTCTACTGACTTACATCAAATTGATCTCTTATCATCTTCTTCACTTGTGAATATGCAATATGGTATGTAATTAAATTGTTTAATCTATAATTACTAGCATCATATATTTGATTCAACTTTATAATTGTATAAACATTAACTTTATATGTAATTTTTTCTTTTATATTGTAAAATTAAGTAGTTTAGCTTATAAATTATTTTACATTATTTGGAATCATATTAGTTATAAAATTATAATTAAAATTCAATATTATTTTATTTCTTTGGATAATTTCTGTATCCAACCCAACCGGCGTCATTGACATCTCTACGCATACGTTAGATTTACCAAATCAAATCAAGTATGTTGATGTATATAATTTAATAATATTATATGTACAAACAGGGACGTAGTTAAGATTTTTAGTGAATGGGTTCAAAACATTTAAGTTGATAAATTTACAATAAAATTTTATAAGGTCAAATATGAATTTAAGTGAAGTCAAAATTGTAAATATTATAAAATATAAAGCTTTTTTTTTTTTTAGTTTGAATGAATATGAATTTAAATAAGGTCAAAATTGTAAATATTGTAAGATATAAAACTTTTTTTTTTTTTTTCAAAGTTTGAAGTGTGGCTACGTCCCTATGTATAAACTCTTTCATACAAACTCATATGCCATAAAGTAAAATGATGAGTACACAAAAAATCAACTCAATAAATATAGATGAATAACATGATAATGAATTTATAACCCCTTTTGTGCGATTGTTTAATATGAGTATGTCCAAGCTTTTTGAAAACCATAAAAAATCTTCTTATAATTATCCCTTAAATTAATAAAAATCTCTCACCTCAAAAAGTTTCAATAATTATAAAGAGATTAATTTTTAAGAGTAATATTACATATACAAACTATTTATACAAAATATTCTCTACAAATTAATGCGAGAACCTTACATGTTTACCATGCAATCTCTTTTAATTATTTAATTTATTTTTAAATTTAAAGTTACCATCTTAAAACAGATGCATTTGTATGATAGAGTTTGTATATGAAGTTTTACCTGGTTTTTAATAATTTTCAAAAACTTTGAGTGTGTTTAAAATTAAGCAAACATGAAAAAGGTCTATAAAATAAACCCTGATTGTATGAGATAATATTAATTTAACCTGAATTTGCGGTATTCAAAGTGATTAAAATATATTATAAAAAAAGTGTTGTAAAAACTAATTAATAAGTATATATAAGTAAAACTCCTTCGAGACTAAGCATACTTGTCACTCAAACATTGCACCTCAAACTAAAATCTGTAGTTTGATGGAGATATTGGCTATCTTCTAGGTCAAGGATATTGATGATTGTGTTCTCCATGACAAACAAGTGTTTCATAATGACTGGGAAATAAATTTTTGAAGTGAAAATTCAACACACAGAGATAAATACTATTGACTTTCAGCTACTACGCATTAACATTCCTTGTTCCGAAAACAAAGTTAATCCAATTTCCTTTTTATCTCAGTCTCTGCCAAAAAAAAAAAAAACTTTAAATGTCGGTTCAATATGTAATATGACATCATGTATCTCTTTTAGAGTGAACGACTTTTTCCCATCAAAGGTTTTACTTCATGACACTTTTCTATCCTAAAAAATTTAAAATACTATTTTTTTACCTAAAGTTTATATTCCGTTAATGCCTAAAA
This sequence comes from Pistacia vera, assembly GCF_008641045.1. NCBI lineage: Eukaryota > Viridiplantae > Streptophyta > Magnoliopsida > Sapindales > Anacardiaceae > Pistacia > Pistacia vera. The sequence continues at coordinate 69,354 of NW_022196277.1, read as the reverse complement.
TACACTTCACTTTCTTAATCAATGTTCAGAAAGTTATTAGGAGACAGGATAAGAGTTGTTTTGTAAAGTAGAAGTCAATAGATTAAATGAGGATGACCGATTGGATATTTGTCGTTGAAATCAATCGAAAATCAACTAAGAATAAAAAATCCTAATTTTACGATAGCTAGTAATCGACGAGAAATCAGGTGTTAGAGTAAAAGCGGTTTTGTAGAGAGGAGACCAGATGTTCAAATGGTGGTGACGGAGAGAATTTTCGTTGCTGAAATCAACATTGGGTAATAACGGAATGTAAACTTTGGGTAAAAAAATGGTATTTTAAAACTTTTTAGGTGGAAAAGTTATTAAGGCAAACCTTGGGTGGGAAAAAGTCGTTTACTGATCTACCCATCTCTTTTAATAGATAAGAATCACAACCAAAGGTGACTAATAACTAATAGATTAATATATCTTAAAATGAATACATAAGAATATTTTTGGATGGAAGCATAGATTAGGACACATCATGTGTGCCTTTTCAAAATGGTTTTCCTTATTTTTGTCATTTTGTAATTGAGAAAACATTAAGACATTATTAAAATGATAAAATTTCGTCCTAATTTTATCTTGTAATTGCTTTATAGGCTCGATCTAAATAATGTAATATATGTCTTAAAAATTAATCTTTATTATAACATATAAACAAATATGAAAAAGAAATACCACTTTTTATCTTTTAACACCAAGTATCAGGTTTTGCTAACATATCGTATTAAATTAATAAAATGAATAAATAAATAAATAAGATGATCTAAAACCATTATCTTAACAGATTTCTTCGAAGGCAGAACCAACACGGCATGAACACTTTGACTAATGAGTCATGACTTAGACCTTTCAAAAGATGCAGCCCTAAATTTGCGGTAACATTTTAATTATGTCAATCAATACTCAGGTGGGATGCTCAGACTTGTTTCCCAGTTGAATTTTCCACAACAGGATAAATATTAATCTTCAGTAACGTATAACCACACGGCACCCAACCCTATAAATACCTCCATTTATACATCATTTTACTTCATAGCCTGATTTACAGAAACCAAACCAAATTAAAGCAATGGCCAGCATGTCTGCCCAACTTATATTTTCCCTCACCTTAGCCTTCCTCGTCTCTGGTATGCATTTCATTCTCTTCATTTTATCTCTTTATTGTCGTTAATGTATATAAATAACAAGTATTTGATTAGTAATGATGCACATTTTAATTGGTTTCCATATGCAGGAGCTCACTTGGCAACTGTATCCATTACAAACAATTGTCCATACACTGTTTGGCCAGGAACTCTCGCCAACGCTGAGCATCCTCAATTAGCAGAAACCGGGTTCGAGTTACCCTCCCGAGGAACAAAGACCCTCAACATTCCTACTGGATGGGCGGGTCGTTTTTGGGCCCGAACACAATGCTCCGGCAACTTCAAGTGTGTCACTGCAGACTGCGGCTCAGGCCAAGTTGCATGCAATGGTAAAGGTGCAGTCCCACCTGCATCCCTGGTCGAAATAAAGTTCCAAACAGAAGACGGACAAGATTACTACAATCTTAGTCTCGTTGATGGATTTAACCTTCCTATTGCTGTCGCCCCACAAAATGGCAGTGGTCCTAAATGTATTAAACTCACATGCTCAGCCGACGTGAACGCGAAGTGCCCAGCAGAGCTACAAGTGAAAGGACCCAACGGAAGTGTGATTGCTTGCAAGAGTGCATGTGAACAATTTAAAGACCCAAAGTATTGTTGCACTGAAGCTTTTAAAGATAACTGCCCACCAACGAACTACGCTACAATTTTCAAGAACCAATGCCCTCAAGCTTATAGTTACCCCAAAGATGATGCTAGTAGCGTGTTTGCATGCAAGGGGGCTAACTACGCTATTACTTTCTGCCCATAAGGGATACGGTAGTTGAAACTCTTTGATATACTATATTAGATATATAGGACTAAATAAAACTCAGTCCGTATAGCTTATGGACGATGCGGATAATTTTCTTCCGAGAATTTGTTATATGTAATAACAAATGAAGAAATAAATCATTCTCATTATACTTTTCTTTACTTGTTTGACAATTGATAGTTTCTTTACTTGTTATTTCTTTCAAAAACGTAGTGCCTTTACGCATTCAACGTAAGTTAAGACTATGATATAAAACTACGTAAGTTAAGACTATGATATAAAACAGAGACGAAGATAGTTGGTTTTTATGTGGATGTTTGTGTTTTTGTTCTTGCCTTATCAATGGGCTGGTGGCATTTGGGCTGCAGCAAACTTCTTTTTGGAAGCCCAAAATCAAGATTACTTTTAAACACAAGATTGCCCAACTGGAAAAATGACTCTCAAAAACTCAGAATAATTCTCCCACTGACCTGGTTACCCTACTCAATGTAAATAATAACCATCTAATTTACAAATGTTAAAATTTTCAAATAATTTTCAGTCCAGGGAATTTAAATGTAATGGCCTTATCAGGCCTGGATTGTGTAGTGTTCCTCAATGATATGTATTTTATGTTTTTATTCATATCTTCAATATTTAAGGAATATCTTGAGTATGAGAAAATTTAGAGAAGTATTACTTGTCAATTATGAGACTTTAGATTACTTACCAAACTACCCATCATTAGAGTATAAAATTGGAATATTTAGTTAGTATTTATAATATTATTATACTCTTATAGAATATCAACTGAAAATTAATACTCAAGAAAGGTGGATAAATCAAATAACGAAAACTTGAATATTCTGAATTAATAAGCCAGGTACATATAAACCCTAGAATCTATGCACATATTTATATCCCACTCATTAAATGAAGTCCATTCTGATATGAGTCAAGACATCTGGATTTCATCCCTAACCAACTTTATATGATATGTATCGAATTATCATACCAAATACTTATAAAATTATCAAAATCTTGTGATAATTTTTAAACTACATTGTTTGTGTTAGTGATGTGTATGGTAAAGGCCTAAAGGGTGATTGTATCATCCAATAGCTATAGAGCCATTGTTAATTTCGTGAATAGCTTATGATGAGCTGTAGCTCAACAAAACACATAAAAAAGGGAAAGCAAAGAGAAAAAGAGATCAAAGTTTACCCGGCGTTTTCCATAATTTGTTTTGGGATTTTTTTTTTTTTTTTTTTTTNCACATTTGCATAATTATTAATTTCTTTTTGGAGTAAACGACATGTTCCCACCTAAGGTCAAGTTAAATGTCAAGTTCTCACCCTCGTTTCATAAATTTCATATTTTCTAATTTTAAATTAATAGAAAAATATTTAATGTTACAGCTAAAAGATAAAATAGTCATTTCAAATCTCAAATCTCATTCGACCGGAATCCTATCCCATGACCCAAACCCATCCTCACGACTGTCGTCTCACGCCAATCTGACTTGATTTTGGTGTCGTCAAACACCCCCGACACCACCAAACGTTTTCCCTTAACCCACACACCAAAACCCCTTTCATTACCACCCAAGAACACCCTTCAATCACCAACTGCCACTTATCCAGGGTACATGCACTCCAAGCCCATTTTTGGTTGATTCTAACACTGAAAATCAACCTGGACACCACCATTCACTTCACTAGCTTCCACGCACCAAACCTATCATCCCCACCCAAGATCACCCATCAGTCCTACACCTATTGGATCGCGTGCATAGGAGGAAGGCGAGCAGGTTGGTGGGTGGGGCGTTTCGTGGAACACCTGATGAGCGTTGGGGGTGGGGGCCGTGGAAAAGAGATAGTGTTGGTGCTTGATTTTGATATCAACTAATCGCATGTGAGAAATGCTAATTTGACTTAGAGGTCACACGTGATATAGAAATGTTTGGTTAAATAAAAGATGAAGAGTAATGTTTAAAGTGGTTCAGATCCCCAAGAGCGAATCCTACATCCACTGATATTGTATTAATAAGAAAATCAAGTCAGGTCGCGTTCAGTGACCTGAGTTACAATTTCGAGAGTACGAGAGAGAGAAAGAGAGAGAGAGAGAGTTATTCTAGAGTAAGATTAGCTAATCCCGCAAATGAGAGAGAAATCTTCTATTTATACTGGGATAAACCAAGTTCATGATTACTTATTCTGCAAGTGGGGTGGATACTGTGCAAATCCTTATCTGCGTCCCATTGCTCACTTGCCCGAGTGATTTCCTCGTCTTGTGCAGGGATTTGACATGTGGACAATATTCAGCCGTTCGCTAACCTGACGCTCACCCACTGCACTAACAGAAGCATGCCACTTATGTCATTATACGACGTGAGTGCGTGTGAGCGGTCGCAGAACTTTCCCAAATCCTAACCACTTCATGCTGATAGGGCATCCACGTCAGCCCTACTTTTTCAGGCATAATAGATAGGAATAGCGAAAAACCAAAAAAAAAAAAAAAAAAAAAAAACCCAATTAAACCAACACAAGCAAACTCAAAAACTCCTGCAAATCACCAAAAATCAATTGTCAATCCAACACTATAAATAACAAACCAACTTCTTTAACCAAATATCGACGGTCGTGCGGGTCGAGAAAGGCGAAGGGTGATAGATGGTAAGGGTCGGGTGTGTGATGGGGCGGTGAGGTGGGCACATCGCTATCATGAATTGCACGATGCGGTTGGAAAATGCAATCGTGCAAGCACAACGCAGTGAGGGTGGGCAGTGGCGGTTTTAGGTTGCGGTGGTTGGAGATGAGTATGGGGAGATAAAGGAGAAGAAGATGGAATGACATTTTGGTAATAGCGTCATCTACATCTATGTCAAAACTCAACAATCATTAACGGAATAACATGTTTCTTTACATGTGGGAATCTGAAATTTATAAAACAAGGGTGAACACTTCTCTTAACCTTTGGTGGGAACACGTCAATTGCTCTTCTGTTTATTATTCAATATTCATCAATCATCATTCATCAATAACTACTTTAATATCAAAATTTACTATGAAAATAAATGAATAACAGTAAATATTACGAAAGATCTTTCTCAATAAATCACTGAAAAGACAATCGTACTGAGCCATCTGATGTGCTGTATGAACCCAAATCAGACGGTGGAGAATGGTCCAAACATCCTTTCAAATTTTTTTTTTTTTTTCCAACTTTCCACCGAACAAACAGTTCTCTCTTAATCATGATTATAGAACACTAATCAAGTTCTAATTAATTATAATTAGTAACTCAACCCTAATTATGACTGCTCCAACAACTCCACTATAAGGAAATTATGAAATTAAAGATCATAAACTCATTTTCTGATGATTTTTTTTTGAAGAAGATGATGATGAAGATTTCTTGCGAGGAATGCATTTGGTTTTCACCCCATTATTGGTTCTTTTCTCTTCTTCATCTTCCTCCACTTTGATTTCCTCCATTATTGCAGCCTTCGAGCTCCTGAATCGTCCATGCAAAATCACATAATTAGGTCATCCTACGTATGATTAATCAAAAAATCTCAACAGAGTATACGATATATAAACCAAGAATCTTACAAGATCTTGTCTTTAATGAAAATAAAACATTATATATTTCAAATATAAAGATTAGTAAAAGAATATAGCAAAAGTCAACCTAGAAAGAATTTTTATAAACTTTTCAATTGACTCGAAACCGAGTCAGCTCATCAGTAACAGTTAAATAACAAGAGTTAGAAACTACTGACCTTTCTTCGTTATACGAATTTGATTTCTTGAGAACAGGCTGAGTCTGAACTCGGTCCTTACTCACTGACTCAACAATGCTCCCACTGAAATACTCTTTCTCTTCAGACTGCAAATTGCCAAACCTCGGATTCTCAGACATGAAGCTTATCATATCTTTATCTTCTTCTTCAGCAACCTTCACCGCCCTCTTACAAAGAACCCCTCTGTGTAAATCGCTGCTGCTCCTTCTCACGACATTGTTATTATTACTCTTTGCTTTAGGGACGGCTAGATTTCCGCAGGAAAAGAGTTGGAGGAAAACCGAGTTACGACTCGGTGCAGACTCCGTGACCGCTGGGTCACCATCTTCAAACCTTCTAGACGTGTTGTTGTTGTTGTTTTTGTTGTTATTGTTGTTGGTTGGTTTTTCTTGAGACAAGATGGAAGATAGTGATGGGGGTGAGCGAGTTAACGTTGGTGTCGACTCAGTGACCGGCGGTTTTGGCGGTTCTGGTTCGTCCAGTTCGTCCGTTGAAACGCCTCTCGAGCAGCGAGAATGAGAAGTCCTGGAGCTTGTAAAGCTTGTCTTCTCTTCGTCTTCCTCAAACTCGTCTTCGTAATCTTGATATTCATACGCTGGGGTTCTGAATGGTTCCTTTGGCTCTTGAATCAACTGCCTGGTACTCACATTCAACTGCTGCAATTTCTCTACATTGTCTAGAAAATCACAAAATAAATTTCAGTATGATAATAAATTTTAATTGATTTGAATAAATACAAAAAAAAAAAAAAAAAAATTAATTACCACAGCGACCTTCAAGAAGTTCAGAGCCTTTTAGTACATATTCACCTCCATTAGCTGGAAAAATAATATCATTTTCTGACAAATCATTCCACACATAGCCATTTTTGTAGCTCCTGAAATAAAAAAAACATTTACAATAAGATAAATATCGTGATTTATAAATAAATTAAACTTCACATATCACATAATTAATTTAATTTATATTATACCTTTTGCATGACCAAGAATATAGTGAGGGCATGCCTTTGCCTCTAAGAGCGATCAGCCTCTCCATTACATCTACAAAACAATGAAGAAATGAAGATTAATTTCACTTTCTTTTGAAGAAGAAAATGGATAGTTTAATTTACCTTTTAAGCGAAGGGGCTGAGTCGCGAAGTGGGAGACTTCCATGTAATGGGGGTGTTCGAGGAGGCCATTTCTGGTGACATAGTAAACGACCTGAACTTTTTTGATGGGTTTAAGCTTCGGCGGCTGGTGGTGGCGGGGGTGTTGCAGGGAGAGTTTGGCTCTGTCCGGGCTGGTTTGTCTAGTTCTTCTGGATCGAACGTCCATGTTGTTTTTTCTACGTGGTTGAAGTTTGAGAGGTGAAGTAGGAAGGCAATAACATCGATCGAGCGATCTCGTTTTATCGTTTGGTGATTATGCAACAAGAGAGAAGGATCAGAGGAATTCAGATGGTGAAAAGGAGAGGTAAGGAGAAAGTGATAAAAGACAAGAAGGATCAAAAGGTACTAAACTTAAATATCAATGCAAAGATTGGGTGAGAATTCTTTGGATTCTTTCGAACTTTGTGATCACTCAAGAGAGAGAATTTGTGAGTATGTTTGGTGTTGGGGGATATTTCTCATTGGCACCCCTTACGTTTACTGACAGACTTAAAACCCATAGACTTCAAGAAGTTACACTTTTACCCTTTAAATCGACAAGCTCGAGTGACTGAAATTAAACTAGTTACTTTCAAAGTAGTAGAATAACAAAACTATTGGAATGGAAGAGTCAACCAAAAGAGGATTTTCCACTTTCTTTATCTCATTCAAAGTTACAGGACAAAACAAGGTAAATTGGTTTTTTTAACTGAGATTATATAAAGCAATGACTAGAACGGAAGAGTCATTTTAAAAGATTAAAATTTTCATTTTTCATTTATTCCTTCATTCAAAATCGTGCATGAAACTTTCATTTTGTTTACGAGTGTCACTTTCTAAAAGTTATATAAGACAAAGTCAGGGTAAAATAGTCTTTGTAAATGAATGAGACTATGGGGGCATTTGGTTGGAGGTTATGTAGGATTGCTTAGATTACAGCTAGATCCGTCATCGATCTGTCACGTCTGACCATTTCTGGTTAGATTTTTGGCCGAAAATGGCCATATGATGCACGGAGGCCATTTCCTGCCTTCCGTGAGTCATTAGGTTGCCAGCTACCGGCGGCCTGCGATAATTACCGGTGGCGGGTAGTGGCTAGGCTGTGAGGGTTTTTTGTTGATTTTTCAAACTTTTATTATAGGGTTATTTTTGTTAAGTTTTTAAATACAAGAGGGTTATAATAACCCAAATAATAATTAATATTAAAAAAATAATATTAAATTAGAGGACAATTCAGTAATTTAAATAACATATCTACCAATTTATTTCTCTCAACCAAATATATTAATATAACTTATCTATTAATTAACCAAATATATTTTTTTAAAAAATTTTAATAATCTTTAAGGTAATCGAACTTTTCGGTAATCCAAATCTAATGTTTTCTGAATCAAACGTCCCCTATATGTCAAGTGATCAAGTCCATCAATTTGAAGTGTGTAAGTGTTACTTTACAAAACCTAAAGGTGTACGGAGCAAACACTCTTGTTAGTGTTAGGTGATGGTCACCGGTTGAAGAAAGAAATTTGACTTTTGGATATCAGGAAGAGCACTGATCCCGAACTGAGGCAAAAAAGCGACAGCCAGATTAAACTAGGCCACCAAGGCACCAACCAAACAGTGTATTGTTTTGGCAAAAGCTCTACATTATTAATAAGACTCATTAATGGTGTCTTTGCATGCACATCGATTCTCTCGTACACTGTTGATGATTAATGACTGATCGATGATGAAGAATGTAACCTAGCCATACATATTGGGTAGCGGCTAAACCTAAACAAGAGCAAAATTTTGAATTTTTTTTTTTTTTTTTGTTTTTATTTACCAAACTTTGGGTTTTAAATTATTGAATGCATTTTTGAAAATTTTAGTTATGTAATTACAGGGTCCATTCAGGTAGTTATTGTGATTGAGATGTGTATAATATTAAAAGGAATATTTGTTCCACATCCCTAAGCTTGATAGATTATTTTATATATATATATATATGATTAGATTTTCTTGAGCTAACTTTTTAGAAATAAGTTTTATGAAACTCATTTACCATTGTATTTGAGTCACGTTTGTTTAAGTTGATGGTAGGATTTGTGTACATGAAAACCATGTCTGTTTGAGGCAATGGACTCCCTCCTTCTTAGGTTAGCTTTTTGGGAGTGAGTGTTACTAAAACCTATTTATCTGATAATTTTCTTTTCACAAATGGTTGTTTGAAAAGAAATTAATCTTAGAATTAAGACGTACGTGTTAATTTATTTAAGTTTGAAAAGTTATGTTATTGTGATAATGCCTTTCTCTCATTTTTGTTTGAACCATTTTATCATCATTCAATAATTCAAATAAATAAGTAACAAGTTTAAGATTATTGGGATTTACTTTAGAGTAAATAATATATTCTCACCCAAGGTTCAGCGCAATCCCAAGTTTATATCATTGGTTTCATTTACTCCGATACGCACTCTTCAAGTAACATCATTAGTAACTATTGGGTTCTGGCATGTGCTATTAACAAATTGCCGTTTACCCCACTTCGAACCACCACCATAGCTAGTTGTTTTAGCCATTTTCCGTCTACTTTTCCACCTAAAACAAATTCCTCACTCTTCCCTACACCCTCCTTACCTTTCCCCAGCCTTCTCCACCACCGTTGCTCCTGTCGTTTGTCGAAAACCGGTGATCATTTGTCTTTGAAACCCCCCTTCTTTGCAGCCACTTTTCGATCAACTCCCTCATTGGAAATTCACCCAACCACCACCATTCAAACCCCCATTCCCCCTCTTCAAAACCCACCCTCGCACCACCTTCCCTCACTCACTGTTTGTCATCAACCGACCCTTCTTTTCTTGCCTTGTGGAAAGTCCCCAAACCAACCAAGCTACAATTCACTTCCAACCACAAAAAACACTTCAATTAATCCCTCAAACAAACCCCAAACTTCAATTTCATTAAACAACAATCCTCAACAGCCAATTTAAAAAAAAAAAAAAAAAAAAAAAAAAAAAAAAAAAAAAAGCAACAAACCCTAGGTTGAGTGGTGGGCGATGAATGGTGGGTTGTTGAGGTCGGGAAGGTTAAGGGTTTTGTTAGGGGGAAATCGGTGAGCCAAAGGGTGGCGGTGGATGGGGTTGTTGAAATCAGGATCGACCAAAAAAAGGCTGGAATCACATGAGTCAATCGTGCATGGCTGCCGGCAGTAGGGGGTGGAATCGCTCAGGAAAGAGATGTGAAGGGGGTTGTGGGGAGTTTGTTGGTAGCGGTGGGGATGCTCAACAACACCATATTCAGGCTGATTTGACTAGAATACGGCGGGGTGCAGTGGGAATGGGTGGGACGGCTAGTGGTGGTTTGAAATGGGGGGTTCAATTGCTACTTTAACCTTTAACTGCTACCAAAAATAATTTTATGTTAATTTATGGAAGGAATTTGGAATTTATAAAACCACGGGTGGAAACTTGTCATTTAGCTAAACCTTGGGTGGGAATATGTGGTTTGCCCTAAACAAGCATTTGAATTGACTACATATAATTTGTTTAATATTTGCATATGGGTAGCATAATTAATTACACCTACCATTGTAACTTTTCTTTCCTAAATAATAATAATATTTTCGGGAATTTTTTTTACATGTAATAATGATTTTGGTAGACCACAAATCACAATCATAGAAAAGTAATTTGACTTAACTAAATAAATTTATTTACTATTTATTCACATATTCGCTTCTATTTTTGCTTTCATTTTGTAACAATTATATATCTAGATCAGAGGCGGGGGCCTACCCTCATATATATATTTTTTTAATTATTAATATATAGACCATAAAATATAATTATTAATATATATATACATGGCCCACCTTTAGATTTAAAAAAAATCATAACTATTATACATATATCTAACTTCATATAAAATTTATTATTAATATATATATTTCAAATTCAGATCATATTAAAAATTTAAAACTCTCTCCACCCTATTTCTTCACGACATTTCCAAAATTCTTTACTCTTTTATTTATTTATTTTTTTTCTCGTGTTATTCGGTCTTAAAACTTTTACTATTCAAGGTGTCACAATTAACTCAATTTTTGTTTTATCAATGTTAGATATGCATATTATTCATTTCAATTTAGTTTATTTTAGAGTTAAATCTTGTTTTTTTTTTTTTTTTTTTGGGTTTCTAATTCTAATTTGAGAAAAAAAGACATGAGTTTTATGAGTTTATTTTGTGTTTTGTGTTTAAAAATGAACTTGCTTTTCCAAATTAAAACTTTTATTATATTTTAAAGGACGATATTCTTCATTCTTTACCCACCACTTTCCTACATTTCAAATGTCACCGTTCAGTTGCTCAAAATTATTAAGGAAATTTGAGTTACTATCTATATTTATACCAAGAAAATTCCTCATTTTTTTATTAATTCATATTAAAAATTAATATAACGTTGACTTGATTTAAGTTTTGGTTGACTTAGGTTAGGCTAGGTCTGATTAAAATCATGAAAATTATATTATAATCTTTGGAAGCAAAAAATTGAAAAAAAAAAATTAAAAGAAGGTTTTGCTTAAGGATTACTCAACCCATTTACTAAAAATTTTGCTCCTCATAGATTTAGTCAAATAGAAAATATTGTGTTATTATATTTTTTTCTCTTAGGTTCATGATATATATATATATATATATTTTTTTTTTTTTGTTTATAGTTTAATAATTTTTTGTAGTTTTTACTTGTTATTTCGTAAATAATGGTAGAGCCCCAGGGACCCCTCATAACAAATCTTGGATTTGCCACTGATCTAGATTGACCTAATACATTGAACTAAGATTACATATTTTATATCACATGGGTACTCATCATTAGCTCTATAAGAAATGAAAAGCACTCAATTGGCTATATGTAGATAAAATTTTATGAAATAGGGACTCATAAATTTTTTTATTAAAGAGAAATTTATGGTCATTTAAAAAAAAAAAAGAAAAAAAAAAGGTTTTAAGTGCTTCTCTTAATTGCTACGTATTAGCATATAATATTTAAAATATTTAATTCAATACGACAAATTTGTGTTAATGCATGGTTTATGATTTACCGTTGTATGGTTGGTTTTATCTATTGGTCAAAAGAGATTATTTAAACCTATAAACACTTTTAAATTTTTTATAGATTGTTTAGTTGTATCTCAAAAGTGCCACAAAATTTAAAAAAAAAAAAGTTAGCTTTTTCTAAGGTTTTTTGAGTTTATTTCATTTGTTTAAAAACAATTATATCTTGTTTATAAATTTGTTATTTTTTCTTGTGTATTCAAGGTTTTTTTTTTTGTTTTTTTTAAATTTAATACTAGAAAGCTCTTTTACAATTTAAATTTGAGTAATAATACTATATTGACAAACACTTTTCACTAACTTTTTCTCATAAACGCGACGTGTTAGCTCACATGGATTTTACCTATCCAAGTCAGTAGATCCCGTCGAACCATGTTAATTGCAAGCTATCACATGAGTTAGTGAGAGGTGTTAATGAGAGATGTTTGTGAGGCTAGTATTATTGTTTAAATTTTCATAACCAAACAATTAATAAAATTTCCGTAAAAAATATATTTGCATACATTTATTTTAATAAGCATTATTAACCAGATGGACATTTATTTACTTCTAAGTAAATGTGACAAATTTAATGCATCAATAAAATCCAAGAATTATTAAGCAATAACATCCGAGCTAATAGTACCTCTACAGACTCTGTATTTATATCAATGAATAATGATAATCCACAAAATAACAAAAGGTATTCACTTACACTAAAAAGAATCAAGCTAGCTGCCAGCCATACGATGAGAATCAGACCGGCATGATTGAGCAAGAGAGAATGATAAAAAGATGATTAAACAAAGGGAAGGAGAAGAATAAGAAGAAATGAATAAGCAGTGAGACCTCGTTTATGGAGCTTTAGCCTTAATAGAAGAAGATCATGTCTTGTCGTTTCGTATTGCCGTCAAGTCGTTTCGTGTTACAGAGAGACCACCAGCCTGTCGGGGCCCTTTGCTCTTCCTTCTGCTTCGTTGAATTATAATCGTGTTAATGGTGTCATAAATAATATTAATTTGTTCATAGTATTTAATGCATGGGTTGCAGATGTTGCAGCATATTCTTAATTTCTGGCAACATGTTTTCGTCTTCATTATTCAGTCCCAACTCCTTCCTTTGCCAATATGTTGCTTTTGCAGAGGTGAAATGATCGAACCAGAAACTTTATAGGTTATGCTATTAACTTCTTAGAATTATGCGATCCGATCACATGCACACAGTGCAAAACATTATGTACATCTCTGAGCTAAGTTTTGCCTGCCAAGAAATCACCTTATCCAAAAGTTTTAAAGTAAAATTTGTCCATCTTTGATGAAATGAAACAACTTAATTAGATCGTGGAATTGATATTCAAAGAAGCGTAATGCTTTACCTAAGTCTTTGAAATTTGAATGCAGTGTACATTGATTTTGGCGTCGAAATGCTTGTCTACGTTTGTTTCATTATTTCATCACTATCCTAACCGAAGATCTGATCGTAAATCTAATATTTTTTAATCAGATACGTGGTGGATCTGGTTGAAAAATACCAGATCGGACCGGTCGTGTGCCGTAACGCCAGATTCTGATCAGATTTCAATGGTGATGGCTAGAATCTGACAACTGTGGGTGGGTGAGAGATGTTTTTATCATTTTATAAATTTTTATATATTAGGGTGTTTAGTTAAATTAGTAAACTTAGAAAGTTTTTTTATTAATTTTTAAATTCTACCTCGTAATAATTATCTAACTCTATCTATCAATAATATTTCAAAAATAAAACTCAAAATACTAAAACAAACACACTCATTTTTTTGTTTTGTACTCATATGGAAGAGTTAAAAAAGACTTTTTTCAATCCAAATAATGATTTAATGATTTTTATTTATTTATATACTTTTAAAATACTATTGTATTATTTAAATTTATATTTTAACAGCAAATAAAGAATAAACTCGGTTAAAACTGTTAAAGTTTTTAAAAAAGTGAGACTGATAAGATTTTTGATGGTTTAAAGTTGAATTTTGATAATTGAGATTGATTTGAATTTGATTTAAAAAAGATAATTGCGTAAATCTTAATTGCTTGATCGATGAAGGTTGACGAAGTCTATGAAAATTGAGTTTAAGGGATTTGAATGAATGATATTAGTAAAGAGGATAACGATGATATAAGATTGTAATGTTTTCTTGATCAGAAATAAAATATTAATTTAAGTAATAAATTGATGTTTTAAAAATTTATAAGTGAAAAAACGTCCTTAAACGATTATTTGCGTGGAAAAAAATCGTACGAACGTGGTTAAAGAGATAGAGAAAGAAATTATATTTTAGCATTTCACAACCCCATAAAAGCATCTCTGAGCCATGCATGCAACTGGCCAGGACTAGGAGAGTAGGAGGTCTACCCGGAGCCCCCGATTACGCGTTACAGGTAGGGTCCACACTCCACAGGTATCTCCACACAGGGAAATCCTTGAACCTTGTGTCCCGACGTGACCCAACTTGTTTCTTTATCACTCTGCATAATATCCAACTTTAAAAGCTCACTTTCACCTTTCTCACTGTATTATTATTAATATATTATTGTTGCTATTATCTGTCTGTCTGGGCTACAGTACAATATCTTGCAGTAGCAGAGTAAAAGTTACTAAGTTTGTTCTACTAACTTCCCACTGGGTTCATTTAATTATTTTCTCGTAAGCTGTGAGGACTTTATGAATCTAACCGAGATACTGTATATTTGTAGTTTTGTATCGATGGTGATTTAGAATTTTCTTGTGGATGAAATTTGATTTACGTGCTTGGACACTAGTTCATGTACACGTGCTTCTGCTTTTGATACCAGAAACTCCAGCAGGTAGTGAAAAGCAGCTTCTCTGTAAAGTCAACTGTTGTTTTACCTTATGGATTATGCAGGTTAAATTTAAGTATTTACCTATGTTTACTCGGTTATCTATACCATTTCAGGATATATAAGTATGTTAGAACCATTTGCAGCCCCCCGTAGTTTGTCTTTATCATTGGGTGACTCATGAGTGGGCATAATACGTACGCTTTAAATTGTATTTCCTTAGTTATTTTACTATAGTATTGATCCGATAAAGTTAAAAAAGAAATCCATTTTGGGATGTATAATGTTATATGTATGATTAATATAATTTTATTTTACTACAATATTGATCTAATAACATCAATGTGACTTTGTTTTGGGATGTAAAATAGTATATGTATTAATAATGGTGTTATATGTTTAAATGTTATTGAGATAATATTAAAAAGAAAAGATTAAGACTCTTAAACAGTGAGTTTACCTTAATATTTTATTATATATACTTAAATTAAAGGTTAATTAAGGAGCTTGCTCATAATATCTAAATTAAATTCAATAATTGGTGTTAAAATTTTGGCCTGTCAGTCTGACTCTAAGGCACAATTTCTATTTGAAGCCCAAAATATAAACCCAAGTCCAGCTTAAATCTACTGCTCGCCCAGAAGACGTTCTTCCTATTGAAATTATTAGAAATCTCTCTATAAAAATATAAAATAAAAAAAAAATCCTTAAGAAATATTTAATATTTTTGTAAAATATAAAATATGAAATATCGAGATGGGTAGATTTCATGTAGTCTCAATAAATGAGAAATTTATTTGTTAACCTAATTAATATAAGAATACCATGTGAATTGATTACAACAATTGCCAGCTTCCTACGTTTAAAGAAGCTGCTTCTTGTTCTCTTGATGAGCCCCTCCGCATCAATAACGTTGTATTTCTGGGCAAAGAAACTTATTATATGGGAAAACTAAGGCTCATTGTTCTAGTATTAGTTATACAAATAATAGAATTTTAGTTCTATCCTCTGCCTTTTTGATGAAAGAACATGTTGGAAGCTTCTAAAAAGAACTAGTCTGATTGTGTTTTTGCTAATTTATAAAACTTTTTTGAATGTAACATGCATTGATTTTGGACACCGTGTTCTGATGAGATTTTGGCATCAGAATCCTTTATGTAATGCTTCATTTTTATTTATTTTTTGTTTTGTTTTGTACGCATTTTTAAAGAGAAAGAGGGAGAATGAGAACGAGCACGAGAGCGACGGTGAAAAAGAAGTTGTAAATTTTAGCATTTCACAACGACACAACCCTATCAAAGTGTCTTTGGGCCATCCATGCAGGTAGCTAGGAGGGCTAACCTGAGCCCTTGACTACTCGTTATAGTTAGGGTCCATAGGTATCTCCTCATAAGGAATCCTTGAACCTCATGTCCCGACATGACCCAACTTGTTTCTTTACCACTCTGCACAATAGCTTATCCCTATCGTACCCAAAATAAACATTTGTTTCCCTATTATGAAAATCGTATTCTATTTTATTCAATTATTTTTAAACCCCCTAAGTTTGTTAATTTAACTAAACATCCAAAAAACGTTTAGAATTTGACAAAAACACTCCACCTACCCACATTTGCTAGATTCCAACCATTAGCGGTGAAAGGTAACTAGAATCGAGCGTAATGATATATTATCGATTGGATCTAGCCGACCAGATCTTTGGCCGTAGCTGATTGTCAATGATTTAGAATTTTCTTGTGGATGAAATTTGAATTATGTGCTTGGACATGACTAGTTCATGTACACGGGCTTTTGCTTTTGATACTAGAAACTCCAACAGCCAGTGAAAGAAAGCAACTTCTCTAAAAAGTCAATTGTTGTTTTACCTTATGGATTATGTAGGTTAAATTTAATTGTGTTTTCTTGGTTATCTATACGATTTCAGGATACCCAATGCCATGACCCCTTAAGTAAATTATGGATAAAAGTATTACTTTTGCTTTCGGAGAGAAAATCTAACTTGGGACTGTGAGTTGTACCATTTTGTAGCCTCTTTGGTTCGTCCTTATAGCCGGGCTACCCATGGGTGGATATAACACATACACTTCCATTTGTGCTTCTTTAGTTATTTTACTATAGTATTGATCCGATAAAGTAAAAAGTGAAAAATTCCCGTTTGGGATGTATAATGTTACATGTATGATTAGTATAATTTTATTTTCTCATTTATTTTACTACAGTATTGATCCAATAATATTAACGTAATTTTGTTTTGGGATGTAAAATGATATATGTATTAATAATGGTGCTATACGTTAAATATGATTGAGATAATATTAAAAAGAAAAGATTAAGACTCTCAAACAGTAAGTTTACCGTAATCTTTTATCATACATACTTAAAACAAAGGTTAATTGAAAAATATCTAAATTAAGTTCAATAATTGGTGTTAAATCTTTGGGCTGTCAGTCAGACTCTAAGGCACAATTTATATTTGAAGCCCAAAATATAAACCCAAGTCCAGCTTAAATCTATTGCTGGCCCAGAAGACGTTCTTCCTCTTGAAATTATTAGAAATCTCTCTATAAGAATGTAAGAACAAGAAAATCCTTGAGAATTATTTAATATTTTTGTAAAATAAGAAATAAGAAATATCGAGATGTGTAGAGATCATATCACGTAGGCTCAATAAATGTTGAAAGATCTCAAATCTAAGCTTTTATTGGCGAGAGAAATTTCTTTGGTAACCTAATTAATATAAGAATACCATGTGAATTGATTTCAACTAAAATAATATTAATGGCTACAACTACAACAATTACCAGCTCCCTACATTTAAAGAAGCTGCTTCTTGTTCTCTTGATGAGCCCTCGGCATCAATAACGCTGTATTCTGGGCAAAGAAACTTAATACATGGGAAATCTAGTGCTATAAGTGTTCAAAACTGGTTAACCATCAATTGAACCGGTTTTCAGTTAAGAAATTTTCTTAAACTGAACTAAACCGGTTAAGGGGAAAATCAGTTTTTTAGTTAATCGATTTAGAATCAGTTTTAATTTAATATATTTTTTAATTTAATATATTTATAATAAATCATATATTTTTTTTAATTTAATATTTTTATAATAAACTGGTTTCGATTAATCGGTTCTCATATTCTCGTAAATCGGTAACGAAATCAAAAAAATCAATTTTTGTAGTTCTTTGAACTGAAACTGAACCGATTTTTTAAATAACCAAAATATCAATTCGGTTCGATTTGCATTTTTTTGAACACGCCTAATCGATAGCAGTTCTTACCTCTACATTCAGGAAAATGAATTCTTATCAAGACTTTGCTTAACCATAGCTTATGTATATACTTGTCCATACATTTTCATTTTCAACAAGATAAAGTGCAAACCTTCTTATAATTATTAAATATCCTTAAATTATTAAAATTCTCCCACCTCAAAAGGTTTTAATAATTATAAAAGAGGTTTCAATAATTATAGTGTCATTGCGCACAACCAGCTAGATCTGGTTGGTCGTGCACCGCTATGGCCTTTTCTGACTAGATCCACCACGGATCTAGCCGGAAAAGGCCAGATCTACGGCCGGGCCGTCAATGACGGCAAAAGATATGGTCATCGTTGATGGTCAACGATGGCCATCTATTAGTCGTCATTGACGGCCAAATGTGGCTAAAGATCTAACCGTCAACGGCCATACCTTTGGTCGTAGATCTGGTTTTTTTCGGCCAAATCTATGGTGGATCTGGTCAGAAAAAGCCAGATCAGCACACTACCGGCCATATCCAACCGGTAGAACGTCATTACGCCAAATTCTGGCTATCTTTTGACGGTGGTTGTCAGAATCTGATAAATGTGGGTGGATAGGGGTGTTTTTGTTAATTTATAAAATTTTTGTTATGGTTGTTTAGTTAAATTAACAAATTTATGAGGGTTTAAATAGTTAAATATTATAGGATATGATTTTAAGAATAGGGAAATAAATATACATGTTTTTTTAAGGATAGGAATAGAGTATTTGAAAAAAAAAAAAAAAAAGGAACAAACGCAACCCTGATTTTGCGGTATTCAGTGAGTAAAAACTTCTCCTCAAAGGACTTGTCAATCGCTTGTTGGAGAATGGAGATATGTTAATTTCCATATTGACTCGTCTTCTATTTGAGCATTCTAAGTCAAGGATTTTGATGATGTGTTTTAATAACAAACAATTGACTCGTAATAGCTGGAAAATAATTTGTTGGAGTGAAATTGAAGACTCAGAGATATTATTATTAACACTCCTTACTCCGAAAACAATGTAAACCATATATTTTATTATTTTTAGCTTCATCCAATAAAGAATCACAAACAAACATGACTAATAACTAATGAATTAATATCTCAATATGAATACATAAAAATATTTTTGGATGGGAGCATAGATTAGGACCCATCATATGTGTCCTTTCATTCTGGTTTTTCTTATTTTTGACATTTCGTAATGCAACAAAACAAATTATATATTTTGTCACATGGGTTGTTATGGATAACTTCCGTGACGATTAGTTGAGGTGCATGTAGATTTATCCGGATACATAAGTTTAAAAAAAAAAAAAAAAAAAAGCATTTTTTAATTTTATTTTGTGATTGCTTTATAGGTCAATCTAAATAATATATATAATGTAATATATGTCTTAAAAATTAATCTTTGATATAATATATTAACAAACATGGAAAAGATATATCACGTTTTATCTTTTAATACCAAGTAACAGGTTTTGCTAACATATTGTATTAATAAGATGATCTAAAACCATTATATTAACAGATTTCTTCGAAGGCATAGGTAACCCACACGGCATGAACACTTTGACCAATGACTAAGGCCTTTCAAAATAGGCAGCCCTAAATTAGCGGTAACGTTTTAATAATGTCAATACTTGGGTGGATGCTCAGACTTGTTTGCCAGTTGAATTTTCCACAGCAGGACTAATGTTAATCTTCAGTAACGTATCCCCACATCAACATGGCACCCTGCCCTATATATACCTCCATTTATACATCATTTACTTCACACTTCACAGCCAGATTTAGAGAAACCAAACCAAATTAAGCAATGGCCATCATGTCTGCTCAACTTATATTTTCCCTCAGCTTAGTCTTCCTCGTCTCAGGTATGCATTTCGTTCTCTTCATTTTATTTCTTTATTGTCATTAATGTATATAAATAACAAGTATTCGATTAGTAATGATGCACATTTTAATTGGTTTTCATATGCAGGAGCTCACATGGCAACGATATCCATTACAAACAATTGTCCATACACCGTTTGGCCAGGAACTCTCGCCAACGCTGAGCATCCTCAATTAGCAGAAACCGGGTTCGAGTTAGCCACCCGAGGAACAAAGACCCTCAACATTCCTGCTAAATGGGCGGGCCGTTTCTGGGCCCGAACACAATGCTCCGGTAGCTTCACTTGTGCCACTGCAGACTGCGGCTCAGGCCAAGTTGCCTGCAATGGTAAAGGTGCAGTCCCACCTGCATCCCTGGTTGAAATAAAGTTCCAATCAGACGACGGACAGGATTACTACAATCTTAGTCTCGTTGATGGCTTTAACCTTCCAGTTGCTGTCGCCCCAGAAAATGGCTCTGGTTCTAAATGTGTTAAAGCCACATGCTCAGCCAATGTGAACGCGGCGTGCCCGGCGGAGCTACAAGTGAAAGGAACCGATGGAAGTGTGATTGCTTGCAAGAGTGCATGTGAACAATTTAAAGACCCAAAATACTGCTGCACTGAAGCTTATGCAGATAACTGCCCGCCAACAAACTACGCTACGATTTTCAAGAACCAATGCCCTCAAGCTTATAGTTACCCTAAAGATGATGCCAGTAGCGTGTTTGCATGCACTTCTGGAGCTAACTACGCCATTACTTTCTGCCCATGAATGAGGGATACACTAACTGAAACTCTTTGATATAATCTACTATAAATATAGGATTAAATAAAACTCAGTCCGTATCATGAAGCTTATGGACGATGCGGATAATTTTCTTCCAAGAATTTGTTATCTGTAATAACGAATGAAGAAATAAATAACTCTCATTATAATTTTTCTTTACTTGTTTCACCATTGATGGTTTATTTACTTGTTATTTCTTTCAAAAACGTAGTGCCTTTACACACACAACGTTAGTTAATATATATATATATATACCGTCTGTGTGTAGAGAGAAAGATCATGGAGTCGATGAGATTGTTTAAGAAAATGGTTGCAGTTGGTTGTGGGCCTGATGTATTCACTTGCAGCATTTTGATTGATGGATTGTGTAAAACAGGGAAGATATGTGTTGCGATTAAGTTGCTTGATGAGATGGTTAATGGGAATGAAGAATTTGGTGTTGTTTGTAGGCCAGATGTTGTTGCTTATAATAGTATGATTGATGGTCTTTGTAAGGCTGGATTTGTTGAGAAGGCTAGACAATTATTTTTGGAGCTTATGATTCAGAGAGGTGTGGTTCCTAACATTTAGAAGTTCTGGTGTTGTTGTTCTTTACCATTTTGAAGAAAGGCGGTTGAGCTATCAAAAGTTTTACCATTGTGTTGTCTGGGTGCAGGGCCGTCTCTAGAACATTTGTGACCCTAGGTAGGAGTTACTTTGGGGCCCTCTAATAATATAAGCATATATTAAAAAAATTATTTCAATTTTTTTTTTTTTTTTTTNTCAATCTGAAAAATGATATCCTTACAAAAACTCATACAAACTATCACCGACCCACCAGCCTTTACCTGTGGTTCTTTATTACTACACAGTAGACACCACCTAGAATGAACCAGACAAAGAAGATGACAACAATGGCCCCATTTATGATCCATTAAATGAATAGCCAGCCAGAATGGCGAGAGCAACAGATTTTGATATGGGTTTTCCGGCCCAAGCTATTAATGGGCTGAAGCTCATCAAGAGTATTGTATTGATTTGTACGGACATACAATATGGAACTTATAAGTTACTTTGATTATGGGCATACTTAGACCGATCACCTTCAGCTTCCAGATGTACTCAATTATTGCCTTTTTGAACCCAAACTCATTCATTACCACTGCCAGAGTGCCAGTGTCTTTTCACTTGACACGCTATTGTCAATTTTTATGTTTTACTTATGAGTAATGCTATAGTTGTTGACGGGTGTGTATCGAATTTGTGCATCGAATGACGTGATACAATCCTGACCGTTGATTTATTATCAGTTAATATTAATCAACGATCAGAATTTTGCCACGTCATTCGGTGCACGAATTCGGTGTAAACTTTTCGATAACTCTATCATTTTCCTTTACTTATTCATTGAGTTCACTTCTTTTTCCCAACTAAATAATAATGATTTAACGGCGTTTTTTCATTCACAAATTTTTAAAATATTATTTTTCTATTTAAATTTATATTTTGACAAAAAATAAAGAACAAACTCGGTCTAAACTATTGAGGTTTTTGAAAAGAGGAGATGATGAGTCTTTTGGTAGTAGAATGTTGAATTTTGGTGATTAGGATATATTAGAAATTGACTTAGAAGGGATAACTACGCAAACCATAATCGCTCGATTGCTGGCGATTGACGAGGTCAATGCGAGAATAGGGTTTGAGAGATTTTGATGAATAATAATAAGGGAAGAAAATTATGGTGGTATGGAGTAGCAACAATACCGGAACTGGAAACAGAATATAAATTTGGGTAGTAAAGTAGTGTTTTAAAAGTCAGTGGTAGAGAAAGTGTCATTAAACCATTATTTGGGTGGGAAAAAGTCGATTACTCTTATTTATTTAATTAAAGGTTATTTTAGTAAAACTATTGTATTTGGTTACGTAATGAGTACTTGCTTGTTTTAGATATACAACTCTTATCACTCTCGTGTTTGGTCTTTTTTTGTAATGAACACTCGTTAATTTCGAAACTGTGACCTTAACCCCCATTTTTGGTAGATCGTTAGGTTACTCCGTGTAAGTTTGAATTAAGTGGCTTTTTAACTATTCACCCAAATTCAATCAACAATGTTGAGGCTAATATATTTTTTACAAATAAAATTGATAAAATTGTTGAAAAATTTGAATGTCGAATTGACAAACATTTCTGAAACCAACAAGTACTTATTTAAAAAAAAAGGCCAAACATATAAGCATTAGTGTCGTATTTCCAAAACTAGAGGGTACTTACTAAAAAAAAAAAAAGCCAAACACCCCGGATTTAAAAAACCCTTTAATTAAAATTTTCTATATATACATTTTGTTTTGGAAACATAATAAAATTAAAATGGTTAATTTAATTATAGGAGAAATATGTTAAGACAAATTTATCATGTATTCTGACATCAACCTATCATCTAATCGAAGAGTTTATGATAATGTCAATTGAATCTTAAGAAAGAAAGATTATTACTATTGGGCCCCCTGGCCCACAGCAAAAAAAGATGGGCCTGGTTGATTGAGTAGGTTGGGGCCTAGAATTGCCATTTCAACTGTCTTAATTAAGCTTTATTACACAACCACAACCACAGACAATAATAATAATTAAAAAAAAAAAAAAAAAAAAAAGGAAAAATTCAGACTTTGGTATTTATGTATAACATGATGTAAAGTGGTGTAGCAGGAAAGTGAGAGGTTAGAGACAAATAAATGGAAATGAAATGGGAGTTGGAGTTTGGAGGAAATAATGAAGGCAAAAGTAGAAGGGTTGGAAAGTTAGCATATTAGATAGAGAAAGAGAAGGTATCCCTTTCTTTTCTTCAAGAATGAAAGGTTTAAACACTAAGCAAACAATCTAAACTACTCTCTCTATATCTATCTATCTCCATCTCATCTTTGTTCTTCATATTCCTAAACTCTTGCTTTCTCTACTACCCAAAAGCCTCTCCTTTCTGTTTCCCTTTTTTTTTTTTTTTTTTTTTGCTTGAGGAAACTAAGAAAGGCCTGAACCTGAGTTGCTTAAACAAACCAACAGTCTTCTTTTAGAGAGTCTCTCAAAGCTCTTGAAGCTGATATAAACATGCCAATAGCTTGTAAGTTCTTTGATTATGTTATTGTGCCATTACTGTGTTTGGTATGGAAATTTTCATAGCATCAAGGCTACAGAATTGTTTGATCTATTTACATTGTACTGAAATAGTAAAAAGATCGAAGTTCTGGTTTTGTTCCTTCGTTTTGCTTTTTAATAGTGATTGTCTTGATCAAATTTGGTGGTTGGATGGAATTTTATTATAAGGTAGGTAAAGTTTCAGAATTTGATTTTGTCAGAGATGGCTTTTATTAAGTGCCTAGAATTTAGAAATGACATAGTACATAGATTATTTAGTTCCAAAATTCATATACGTTTTGCATTTGATGCCAAGTTTTGTCGTGGAGTTTGGTTGAGTCTCAAAGTTACTTTTGGTATAATTTTATGTTTCCTTAGCAAGTGTGAACCAGAAGGGTTTATGGGCCTAAGTTTCGGTTGGGTTTTTGCAGGGCGGTGCTATACCAAAAGATTATGGCGGGGATATGTTCAGATGAGGTTATCATATAGCCCATTTGCACCCTTAGTTCTTTTTAATTGAATGGATGGATTATAGTTGTACAGATAGCCTCCCCAGTACTTAGGCCTGCTCCACATACTAGTTTACAAGGTGGGTAAAAGTTATTTGTAGTTAGTTATAATTAGGTGATGATTTTCCAATATGTGAGGATAAACAAGTGTATACTTTTCCTTTCTTTGATTTTGCGTTTATTGAAATGAAGCTCTTCATATATATATATATATATATATATATCCAGGTTATGTTGATGGAATGCCAACATTGTCCTCAAAAGAAAGGAACGCTTCTCTAAGGGAATTTTATGGTCCTCTTACACTCTTGACTTCTTGTTCATTATATTCAATTCCTTCCCTGGTTTTCCATTACGTTCGAATGCATTTAAATTACTGTTGCAGCTGTTATCTATCCTTCACTAGGCAACTTGAAGGTGAATTTATTGAGCTGGAAGAAAACACTAAGAGAAACCGATGTACAGAAGTTTCAAGTCGGAGGAGAATTGAGACAGAAGAAAGCTATCTGATAAAGATTTGAGAGAGAGACAATGATGTGGAATATGCATGGAAAATTGCACAAGATGGTACACCTTAATGCGGGCATTCATTGTGCATAGTTGCTTCCATGACTGGTACCTCAATTCTCATTTCTACAATTCCCCTTTAATAGATAATTCAAAAAAATATTCACATAAAGAGATTGATAATTTAGTAAAAATATTTACACACATAATGTACTCTGTTGTTGAACTACAGGATATGCGATCTCAGTCCTGCCTTTTTGTCGTGGTGGCCTAAAAGAGTAAGCTCTAAAGATTTATGGGTTCTCATAGCAACATGATGTCATTGACACAGTTACTATTGCAAAGGAAAACCTGAGGGGTTTCTACCTTTAATAGAGAATTGCCCCACATACACCTGAAACACATCCATATGTACATGATACATGATCTGACTTACAGAGGAAGGGTGAAGTAGTGAATATGGTATGTGCTGGCCACCCATTGTATAGAGTATGGTTATGGGGAAGTTTGATCTCATTTACCTTGGCTGGTGAAGAACTATTTAGTTGTAGATGTATATAATTAACTGAGCGTCTGGATTCCTAGTTGAATATGGCGCTGAAAAGCAGGCAGCTTTGATGATGCACGATGTACCATTATGAGCCGCTTGAACGAAAACAAAGATTATATACCACGAGTATATGGCAGTGCAACAAATGTAAATATAAAGAATAAGGTATGCTTGGCATTCACCTCAGCTTTTTGGAACCTGAAGTGTTGGAATGAACATGCAAGGAAACTGCATCATAGTTGGTTTCTGCTATATCAGATGATGTAAACTAATACCATTATCAAATGTATTGTCTTTCCCCCCTTCTCTTGATGAATGAAGAATTACTAGATGCATACGATTAGAATGCTTTGTACATAAGTGGAGCATCACTGCAATCTCAGCAATGCAAGATGACTAGTCATCAATCAATAGTTTTCGCCAAAATGTAGCTCATGGTTAAATGGTAAATCACATGGGCGGTTAATATTCACTATGGTTTCTGATGGAACAAGCTGTGATTTTCAAGTAGAATTCGGTGCTTTGGTGATTACATAATGTAGTTTAATACCTTGTAAGATTTCTTTGGTATATACTTACTGTAATGGACTACTAGTGAATAAATACTCATTATTTTCTTAATCACAAGTTTAGTTTTTGTTATATGTTAAGCTGAGTTTAATTTGGTTATCTATATTACATTTATGCTGCTTTAAGAAACTTTTTCCCAGGTTCTGTTTCTCAGATTCTGCTTGTTCTTGTAAAGCTGAGATTATTTGGTCATGGACAATATAGGCTTCACAGTCAAATAGAGGCCCATTTGGCCCAAATATCAAAACAGAGGCTACATCAGGGTCCAAGGATAAAATATAACTCCCAATTTTTTTATTTTTATTTTTAGTTGTGGGGGTGATGTAACCAGAATTGTACTGGTGTACCACAATAGAATCACGATGTCAAGGGGCTATTATTGGTGGTACATAGCCATTAATAAAAAAGAGAAGGAATAAAATGATGAAAACATATTCAAGCTGAAGGCCCTAAACAGGCGCCACAATGCAGGAATGGGGATTGCCATTTCTCCAGAATAAAATTTTGATTGCATTATTCAGCATCTTGATGATGGGGCTAGTTACATACAAGAAGAAGGTAGTAAAAAAAATTAAAAATCTAAAAGGAATAAAACAGGTAAGAACAAACGCCACACCCTGAAGCATCATAGGAGAGAGCACAAGAGCAGAGGCTATAACTATATCTTACTTTTAATAAACTAATAAAAAGCAACACCCCACTTAATTGAAGTTGCATGGAGTTCATCCTCCCAATTTGTTTAAAACCAATCATGCTTACCCTCTATTAGTAATAATTCTCTTCCAGATAAGTAGTTGTTGTGGGCATTTCCTTTTACAGCCATTCAGGTTTTTGTTTTTTGTTTTTGTTTTTTCAATCTCCCTCTACCCCACTTCCAAAAAGTATA
The DNA here is from genome assembly GCF_008641045.1 of Pistacia vera. Lineage (NCBI taxonomy): Eukaryota > Viridiplantae > Streptophyta > Magnoliopsida > Sapindales > Anacardiaceae > Pistacia > Pistacia vera. The sequence continues at coordinate 42,544 of NW_022196277.1, read as the reverse complement.
CCTTTTAGCCCTCATTATTCAAGTTGAAATCCCACAAATAAACAAAGATATTTTGCGAATGAATGAACTTGTGAAATAGAAAATGGATTACATCCCACTAATCACCTTCATTATCATCTACTACTTAGTCCTTGACAATCATTTGGTTCAGTGGGTAACGGCTGTGGATACTTACTTGTTTGCTGCTCACGAAATAATGTTAATGAATGATTAGGGCAGAGAAATCATTCTTTAAAAATGGAGTTCACAGAAGATGCCATATCATGCCCTTGATTTTTAAGTTTATTTTCGTGAAGGCTTGGATGGCATCGTGGCCTCATTATGACATATATTTAACTAAATTAAATTTCTTCTAGATTAACTGGTTGGTTCCCATCTTTTTCATGTCCAAACCACTACACATTTATCATCCTTCTTCCAATTATCATCAACTGGAATCATTAATCTTTACTGTCATTTTTTCACGCATCACCCTTATGTCATCTTATTTGTGTCATGTCACCATTTACAGGCCTCTGTTTCTGTGATTCTTTCTCTTTCAAGTTTGGTGGCCAAACCATTCCAGCTTTAGGTAACACTTGCACCAAAAAACCATGAGCTGTGATTTGCTTGTAAATAGACTTCGACGGACGAACTATTCGAATCTCACTGAAAACAACTTGTGATTAGGGGTATTTACCTAAGCCTGACGAGAATAGTCTCATACCTTTATGTGTGGGGATATCTTTAGGCTTTCATACAAAAAAACTTGCACTGAAGTCCACTTCAGTCTCATTTTCAAAATTATCTTATGTTTTAATTTTATAAATTAGACGTGTTCTGTTGCTTAAACCTTTTCTTTCTATGTTACAATAGAAAGAAACATATTCCTTGGTGACTAAAACTAGCAGCATGGAAACAGGTAATAGATAAATCCTGAGCATTATAAAAATTACAACAGCAAAATTTTAATATTAGTTTTAGAATCTTTCCTCACTCCATTTGCAATATTTTTTTCATGTTGAAGAATGAGAAATTCAAAGCGTGGAAAGCACGGCCAATGACAAGAGACAGTTACTACATTCTGAGATATTTAAGTTGACTTTACAGAGATATTTGTCCCTCTGAAATGGACCCATGTGTTGCTTTGAAGATTTTCAGGGTCTAACAAACAAGTGAAGTCCATAAACGGTTGAAAAAGAAAGTGAAATTGTGGGGATGTCCTGTCCTGAAGCTCATTTTTATATTCAACAAAAACCCTCTCTCTCTCTCTCTCTCCCAAACAAGTACAGAGAAGATACTTTATTAGCAGAATTATCGAGAATCTATAGGCTTCTGTGTCCACTACATTATTTATGGTTTCCTGCTCAATCATTTACTTTTTTTTATCACACTTACTTCAAACACCTTCAGAGATGTCAATGCTGCATTGGTTTAAAGTTTAAACAATTCCAAGTCAAATGAAAACCCAAAGGGTATTTCAAAGTTCGGATTTTGTACCAAATCCATTTCAGTTTGTTGGCCCACATGACATGATCCTTACCTTATCCAGTCATTCCTCTACAGGTCTAATCAACATTTGATGATGTCTTCTTAGGCGCAACTCACGTGTTATTGCACTAAACAAACTTTTCATCCAATAATTCCCCACGAACTTGCTGTTGCTCTACTTGCTTATCTTTCCGTTTTTGTTTTCTTGTCTACGAAGTGAAAGCATTGCTTTTACATGTGTTATTGGTTTTTCTAATACTTATCTAAATTTAGGAGGCCTAAGGTGAAAAACTTCAAATGAAAATGGAAAAAGAAAAAGTTGTTGATAGGCTGAAGATAAAAGGGTAATTATTTGCACATATTGATTAGTCTCAATGAAATGTTTCTTAGGAATACAATGAATTAAGCATTCAATAAAAGAAATGAAAGAGAAAGAATACCTTATCTTGTCCAGTTTTATCATACATTAATCATAGCAATGTCCCTAGCAAAAGAACCAAAGACACGTCTCACCACTTATCTTCAGTGTTCAAACATAACAAGAAAAGAAAATCACATCCAATTTTGAGATATTTTTCATTCCAGCTTGTCAGTGAACACGCCTCTTAAATTGAAACAATTCCAATTTCAATGAACTCAAATATTACACTCTTCATAGAAACATTGCTATTAAACTGAAGTTTCCATATTCCATCTTTGCACCAAAATCACCTTTGGGTAGCTTAAGTGGTAGGATGAATGTCAGAATGTGTGGTTAAGACGCATGATCTTAGGTTTGTATCCCTCCACTCTCATGACGATAAGCTGCCTGGAAACCCTGTTCTGGACCCTGTAAATTTTTACACCAATATGATAAGGTCAATAATCAAACTTTTGTTGTCAAAAGATTAATATTTGTTTTAATAAGCTAACATACTTGATTATTCAAATATTCTTTCACACCCACTTTAGGTTCTAAATTTCCAACTCTTTTCAAAGATTCTACTTCAATCCCCATAACACTTTCTCTTACTCGTTGTGTTGTGTTTACTATTTTACTACTAGTATCCCTCACTTGTGTTAAATATGGCAGCCTGAAACAACGTCGTTTAAGTAACAATAACACGGCGTCGTTTTAGGCATATTAACTTGGATGAATTCAGACCACAGGATACACTCCAGATCTAACGGCCAGGATCAATCACGAAGTCAAACCATATATAAGCGCATGTTCGTTCAGATTTGGCAGAGTGATATACAGTCGTTAGGGTTCTCTGTGTTTGCTCTTCTTTGTGTTAGGGTTGAGATTATTCCTTCCAGATTGTGAGTTAAATCAGTCAAGTGATTAGGGGTTTTAATCATTCAAGTGAGAGTGTTGTTCTCTCGGGTAAGGGATATTCAGAGAGTATCTTGTAAGGCTGGTTGCTGTTGTAATCGGGTACATCTGGTGAGTGTTGAATCTATGTAATCTTGACTGTTTCTGATAATCGAAGTGCAGCGAGCTCATACCATTCTTGAGTTCAACGTGGATGTAGCTTATCCATAAAAGGATAAGTGAACCACGGTAAATCGTGGCTTGTCTGTGTGTTTGATTTTGTGGTGTTTTCTTGTTTCTTGGTGTGATTGTTTTGTGTTGGTAGATCAATATTAAGTTTTCGACTATAACAGTGGTATCAGAGCCATTTCTTGAAAGTGAAGTTCGTGTTTTACAAAATTAGGGTTTCGTAAAATTAGGGTTCTTCTGAGAAATTGGGGTTTTTTAAATCAATTCCTGTGAGTCTCCAAATTAAGTCCTAGAGAGTCAAGTCTTGATCGAGTGTGAGGGTATATTGGCTGGAAGACCAGTGACCGCCTTAAAAACTGCATAGCAGTAATTGGCAACCTCTGGTGTAACAACGCCTCGTACGCCTTAGACTCACCTTCTCTGTCTTTGTTTCGGTATAAGAAGTTCTTTTACGAAATTAGGGTTTTGTGAATTTGGGAATTTTTTGTTAAAGAAACAGAAATTAGGGTTTCACAAAATTAGGGTTTCGGGAATTGGGGTTTTTTTTGAATTGTTTACTTCTTTGAGTCTAGAATTGGTTCTAGAGAGTCAAATCTTGATAAAGTGTAAGGGTATATCGGCTGGAAAACCAGTGACCGCCTTAAAAACTGCACAGCAGTAATTGGTAGCCTCTGGTGTAACAACGCCAAGTACGCCATAGACTTTCCTTTCCCTGCCATTACAAGAAAATGAGCACCACCCGAATGGAGATCTCCCAATACGATGGGAAGATCGACTTCGGGAGTTGGAAAAAGAAGATGAAGACTCTTCTCTCACATAACAAGGTTGCAATTGCACTGGAAAAGGATCTCAAGAAATGGTCAGAGGAGAAACTGGAGAAGAAGGAAGAGATTGACGAAGAAGCTTATAACCTGATCGTGATGAATCTTTCAGACAGTGTCCTTCGGAAGGTAGATGGATTCGAAACTCCTCTTGGTTTATGGGGTAAATTAGAATCTCTATATGCCTTATAGTCTGCACCGAATTTGGCTTTCTTAAAGGGATCCTTATTCTCTTATAAGATGGATAATTCGAAGTCCATAGAGGAAAACTTAGATGAATTCCTTAAGATGAATCTAATCTTAAAGGGCACAGACCAAGAACTAGGACAAACTAGTCTTACCATGATATTATTAAATTCCCTAACTGAAGACTACCAAGTAGTCAAGAATGCCCTTCAGTACTCCGGTACTGTACCTAGCGTGGTTGATTGATAGTTCGGGTCTTAAGGCTAGAGAATTAGAGCTTAAAACTCTTAAGAGGACAATAGCACCTGTTTGTGAAGGGTAGAAATAAATCTGCTCATCTAGTAAAGGATTTCAGTCAAATCGGGGGGTAAATAAGAAGAAATGGAAGGGGAACAACAAAGAAAAAACAGAAACCAGGAATGTTACCACTGTAATAAGACATGCCCCTAAGAAAAACTGTTTTGATTGGAAGAAAAAACCAGAAACTGGGTAATACAGAGAGCAACCTAGCCACCACTAGTAACCAAATGGATGAACCAGAAGTCCTAACAGTGTCAATATCTGACACTACAAAAGAATGGGTTTTAGATTCAGGTTGTACTTTCCATATAAGCCCTAATAGGAGTTGGTTCCAAGACTTTGAGGATTCTGATCATGAAATAGTGTACATGGGGAACAACCAAGCATGTAGAGTTAAGGGGATTGGCTGCATAACCCTTAGGTTAAGTGGGGGAAAACTAATAAGGTTAACCAAAGTCAGGTATATACCTGACTTAAAAAGAAACCTCATATACCTGACTTAAAAAGAAACCTCATATCATTAGGCACCCTAGATGAAGCAGGCTGCTGCTATAAGGCAAATAGTGGGTGATTGAATGTCTATAAAAATGAAAATCTTGTGTTGACAGGAGAAAAGAAAAATTGTCTCTATGTACTTTGTGGTAGTTTTATTCTGATTGTAACAGCACAACTCTTGGGTCTCCAAATTTATCAGTAACTGAAAGGTGGCACTTGAGGTTAGGCCACATGAGTCAAAAGGGGATGGATGTACTAAATCGGCTAGGACAGTTTGGGAAAGATACTGTCACTATTTTAGAATTCTGTGAAAATTGTGTACTTGGTAAACAGCACAAGAACAGTTTTCCTAAGGGAGTTCACTTAGCAAACAACTGTTTGGATTATCTACATTCTGATTTATGGGGGCCAGAAAAGGTTAAATCTCATGGTGGAAACAGTTATTTCCTCTAAATAGTAGATGACTATAGCAGGAAGGTTTGGGTATTCTTACTTAGATCAAAAGATCAAGCCCTAGCAAAGTTTAGAGACTGGAAAACCCTAGTTGAAAACCAGTCTGGCAAAAAGGTCAAAACCCTTAGGACTGACAATGGGCTTGAGTTCTGTAATCTGGAGTTTGATAAGTTTTGTAGTGAACAGGGGATCTTGAGGCATAGGACAGTGAGAAATACCCCTCAGCAAAATGGGGTTGCTAAGAGAATGAATAGAACACTTCTAGATAAAGTTAGGTGCCTATTGATCACTTCAAACCTTCCAAAAACATTCCGGGGAGAGGCACTCTCCACAACTGCCTATTTAGTGAATAGGAGTCCCTCCATAGCAATAAGTTTAATCAGTCCAGAAAAAAGATGGTCTAGAAGAAGACCAAAACTAGGGCATCTAAGAGTGTTTGGTTGTGCTGCATATGCTCACATAGTGGGGGGAAAACTGGAACCAAGATCAACTAGGTGTGTGTTCCTTGGATATCCTGAGGGCACAAAAGGATACAGGCTATGGGACAAAGAGTCACTAGGGGTCAGGATCATAGTGAGCAGGGATGTTGTGTTTAATGAGGGAGTATTCCCATGCAAAGGCACTAACCCTGATGAAGGTACCGCCGAAAGCACAGAAGTAGTTACCAGACAGACCAGTACCACTCAAATTAAGGTGGAGCCTATAACCCATCAATTAAACCCACCTCAAGCACAAGCACAAACTACCCAGTAGCCTGAAACTGAAAATGCATCTGAGGAACCTGATCAAGCTGAAGATGAAGAAGCAGAAGAGTTCTTAGAACCACAACAAAATGAACTGACAAATTATCAACTGGCCAGAGACAGAACAAGAAGAGAGGTAAAACTACCCTCAAGGTATTCATATGTAGAACTAATTTACACTGCTCTGCTTGCAGGTACTGAGGTGCTTAGGTCTGAACCTGATACATATCAAGAGGCCATGGAATCCAAGGATAGGGACAAATGGAGAACAGCTATGGAGGAGGAAATGTAATCTTTAAAGGTAAATGAAAGTTGGACATTGGTTCCAAAACCAAGTAATCAGAAGCTGACCCAATGTAAGTGGTTATTCAAACTTAAAGAGGGCATTTCCATAGCTGACCCACCTAGGAATAAAGCCAGACTTGTGGCTAAGGGCTACACCCAAAGGGAGGGGATAGACTTCAATGAAGTCTTCTCCCTTGTGGTAAAATACAAAACAATTAGGTTGAAGCTGTTTGTAGTTGCTTATCAAGACTTGGAATTAGAGCAGTTGGATGTCACCACTGCATTCCTTCATGGAACACTAGAAGAAAAAATCTATATGATCCAACCTATAGGGTTTACTGACCCTAAGTTCCCTGACCATGCATGCCTTCAAAAAGGGTCTCTATATGGGTTAAAATAGTCCCCTAGGCAATGGTACAAAAGGTTTGACACCTTTATAATAGGTATAAGATTCACTAGAAGTCAATATGATAGTTGCTTCTATTTTAAAATGGACAATAATCTGCCTATCTACTTGTTATTATATGTTGATGACATGCTCCTGATCAGTAAGTCAAAAACCCAGATCAGTGAATTGAAGAAGAGGCTAAACACTGAATTCAGCATGAAAAACCTAGGAAATGCAAAGAAAATTCTAGGCATGGAAATAAATAAGGATAGAAAGAGATGTGAACTTAGACTACAGCAACAATCTTACTTACTAAAGCTAGTCACAAAGTTTGGCATGGCTGGTGCCAAACTAGTCTCAATGCCCTTAACCAGCTAGTTTATACTTAGTAAGTCCCAATGTCCCAAAACTGAGTCAGAACTGTTGAAAATGGAATCTGTTCCTTATGCTAATGTTGTGGGGTCACTGATGTATGCCATGATTAGTACTAGGCCAGACTTAGCCTTTGCCATTTCCATGTTAAGCAGGAATATGTCCAACCCTGGTATGGAACATTGGACTACTCTAAAATGGATGCTGAAATATATAAACAGTACTGTTTGTGTTGGGCATGAATACTGTAAAAGAAATACTGCACTTGATCTGGTTGGGTTTGTAGATGCTGATTTTGCAGGTGATAAGGATACCAGGAAATCAACTACTGCATATTTCTTTACACTGGGTGGAAATTGTATAAGCTGGAAATCACAGTCGCGGCCCATTGTAGCACTGTCTTTAATAGAATCAAAGTACATTGTAGTAACTGATGCAGTTAAAGAAGCCTTATGGCTAAAAGGAATTCTGATAAAAGTAAACCTAATTGGTGGAAAGGTGACAGTGTATTCAGATAGTCAGAGTGCGATTCACCTAAGCAAAAATCCAGTGTATCACGAAAGAACTAAACACGTGGATGTCCACTATCACTTCGTGAGGGATCAAGTTGCAAGTGGAATCATTGAACTTAAGAAGGTACCCACATAAGAGAATCCAGCAGATATGGGCACCAAGATTATCACTCCNAAGAAGCCTTATGGCTAAAAGGAATTCTGACAGAAGTAAACCTAATTGGTAGAAAGGTGACATTGTATTCAGATAGTCAGAGTGCGATTCATCTAAGCAAAAATCTAGTGTATCACGAAAGAACTAAACATGTGGATGTCCGCTATCACTTCGTGAGGGATCAAGTTGCAAGTGGAATCATTGAACTTAAGAAGGTACCCACATAAGAGAATCCAGCAGATATGGGCACCAAGATTATCACCCCAGCCAAGTTCAAGCACTGCTTGAACTTGCTGTATATCAAGTAGTCTGGAGTGATAAAGAGCTATGACAGAATGGTACTGGGCAAGCTGCACAAAGAGATTGTTTCCAGTGCTTCCAAGGTGGAGATTGTTAAAGTGTAAGCCTGAAACAGCGTCGTTTTGGGTAAAGGAATACGACGTCGTTTTAGGCATAATAACCGAGACAAATTTAGACCGCAGGATGCACTCTAGATCTAACGGCCAGAATCAGTCACTCAGTCAAACCATATATAAACTCTCTTTCGTGCAAAATAAAAGAGACACACGTTTCTTAGGGTTTTTTCTGGGTTTGCATTTTCTGAGTTAGGGTTGAGATTATTATTCTAGATTGTGATGTAATCAGTTCGAGTGGTTAGAGAGATTAATCATTCGAGTGAGAGTGTTGTTCTCTCGGGTTAGGGATACTTAGAGGGTATCTTGTTAAGCTGATTGCAGTTTGCATTTGTGTAGATCTGGTGAGTGTCGAATCTGTGTAATCTTGATTGTTCTTGATAATAGAAAATGCAACGAGCTCATACCGTTCCTGAGCTCAACGTGAATGTAGCTTATCCATAAAAGGATAAGTGAACCACGGTAAATCGTGTCTTGATTGTGTGTTTGTTTTAATCTTGAATCTTGGTGTGATTGTTTTGTGTTGGTGAGTAGATCAAAATTAGGCTTGAGTTCTAACAATAATAATAATAAAAGTGGACGCATTTATTGACTCTAAGGTGAATGCTGATTCTGGGCGGTGTGAAAAAGATATGTGAAATCCAAGTCCTACCACTTAAAGCCACTCTTCAACAAAAGAATTGGGCATATCTATTAAATGCTTTTTTTTATGACATTTCCACAACTAGCCAAACTCCATTTTCTTGCTCATAATTTTCTATTTTTTTATACTTTTCAAGAAAGTTGAATTCTTAGTGACATAATTAGGTCCGGCTTATACTAAAGAGGAGCATGAATTAACAAACTTTACAAATGATTGAAGAAGTTGGTATGGTTTAATAAAAAAATACTATGTTATGGGGGAGACAATATCCCCTATTTTAGTCCTAGAGTGATGTTGCATTTAGAATTGTAAAAGGGTTAGGTTGTGGAGTTTTGACTCATAAATATACCAAGTGGAACTAGGTTCACATTTGATTTGATTATACCTACCAAATAGAGAAATCGAATTGATTGAGCCGATCCAACCCCATTGGGCCCAAATCTCTAGGTCCGAGTCAAGTTGAGCTCAATTCAAATTGGGCCTCTAAAAGCCCGGACCATATTCATATCAGCTGTAGCTCAGAGAACGAAAATCTAAAAACAGGGCAGTGTCTGGATTCTGTAACAGGGCAAAGCAGCTTTGCAGCTGCTGCTCCTAAATAATGGGTTCTTCGAAGAAAAAGAAAGAGGAAGAGAAGAAGAAAACCAATGAAACCAAACCTAAAGTCAAAACACCGGAGAAGAAGAAGAAGAAGGAGGAGGCCAACACCAAGACCACACCGAAGACAACTCCAAAGAAACATAATAGTATCAACAAGATCAGCAATGGTGTCGTAAGCGACTCCGAGGATGTTGCGACACCGATATCAAGCAATGAATCGCAACAAGAACAACCCCAGAAGAAGAGAAGTCTGGAGCCCAGTAAAAATCAGCACAGCGGCAGCAAGAAACCCAAGAAAAGCAGTAAAAAACGAGAGCTTGACGATGAGGAAGAGAAAGAGGACACGAAAGATTCTGTCTTTCCCATGAGTAGGATTAAAAGGATTATGAAAACTCAAGGTTTCGATTCTGCATTAACTGGGGATGCTGTTTTTCTCGTTAACAAAGCTACGGTATTTTCTCTTCTCTTCTTTTGCTTTAATTTTTTCAATTGAATTTTAGGTAAAAAATTAGGTATTTTTTATTTGTTAGGTTTCTTTTTGAAGATCTACATTTGAGATTGTCGGCATTGATAGAAATTTGTTTTGACAAAATTTGATACAAATGCTGTGTGATAACATTTGTTAAATAATTTATCATGGTTTTTCTTGGTGGCAGGAGAAGTTTCTTGAGCAGTTTAGTGAAGATGCATATGCATGTTGTGTTAAGGATCGTAAAAAGTCTGTTGCTTACAAGCACTTAGGTAATTACTCTTTTCAATCAATTTTTAATTTTAGGGTTTTACTGCTTTTTCTTTTAGTTTGCTTGATTATAGAACTGACTGGTTGGGGCTTTTGGCATTTGAAGAGTAATCTTTTTGCCATTTTCATGTATTTGTAGATTCTGGGATTTATAGTTATGTTGATTAACATCTTGAAGGATACGTGATTCTTACAGTGTGGTAACTTGTACTGCATCTCCATTGTTTTTCTCTATGATTGTCAAACCTTCATGCTACTTGGTACTTAATCAAAATGTGTTTTCTGGTTCTTCTATTCAAAATCAAAATGTACCCTTTTAGTTTATTTATTTTATTCAAACTTTACCTCTTGGTTGTTGTATTATCAACTGTGCTATATTTTATGTAATATGACCTTCGGTGCATCTTTGAACCTTTGAGACACTTGAATTGAAGGTTGTTTAATTGGATTGACATGTACTTGTTCGGTTATAATCATTTATCGTTTACTCACAAAAGTGAGACATGATCAACTTACAAATTTAATATCGAACAACTTATGCGCCACTGAACATTGGTTTGTTTATTTTCTAAATTCACTGTAAGAATTACGTTCGCATGTGTCTTTGTAAATTGGAACACTAAAAAGGGGTAAAAACCTTCTTCACTTTATAATGAAAATTTGGTAGGGCAATTTTATCTATTTCCATTGTTTCCATGAATGAATCCCAAGAAGCCAAATCCATGGTAACAAGGACTTTCTGGTTCCTCTTTGTTTCTTCTTTCTGCAAAAAATATGCTCAGCCCTCATCTCTTCATCTGTCCCACTCTTAACTCTACTCTCTTCTCTGCCCCTCTATCCTATTTGAAGATTTTGCATTAAATGCCAATGCAGATGACATGAGAACAAGAACTTCTGGCAAGAATAGAAAAAGTTTCTTTTCTGAAAGCAAAAATAGATGTGTTTCTTTCCCTCTGAAAGAGCATTTAGTTTTCTCTATGGAAATCCAGTTTGTCCCTCAACAACTCAATTTTTTCCCTAAGTTTGTGATACAGAAAATAGCAAAAGGCCCAAATAGATGGATACATTCCCTCTGTGTATGCTACACACAAAAGAAAAATGAAAACCCTTCTTTGACAGGTGTGTCAGATTAAATCCAATTGACATAAAATTACTTCATGTAATTTTTTGCTTGGGCACATGCTATTGTAGCTTGAATTAGCATTTGAATTCTCCAGTTGCTTGATTGGAAATTGTTCATATAGAATCCAAAGTGCTACTGTGAAGATCTAAAAAATTCACCAGATAAGGTTTTGGTTGAACAGAAATCTGAATTCTAATCCGATTACATGTCATATTCCAATTTATGTCAACCGAAAGTAGATAGTTGTTTGATTACAGTTTGAATGATTTGATACTATAAATTGTTGCAAAATTTGAGTTATGGTATTCAACTAATGTAGTATTAAGATCCTTCATTCTTCTTGTTTCAGCATCAGTCGTTTCTAAACAAACGAGATATGATTTTCTCTCAGGTACTCTACAATATTCTCTCTGGCCTATATATCTTCTTAGATGTAAATGTTTTGAAAATTTTCCTCTCACCTTGCTATCATTTATGCTGATTACTAAATATCTTTTCTGTCTAGATTTTGTTCCTGAGAAAATAAAAGCTGAGGATGCCTTGTCAGAGAGGAAATTAGCTGAGATAGGGGAAGGATAGGACCTAGGAAACACGCTAATGGAGATGACAATCCTAACTCTTACCTCATCTGAGCTGCTTAGACAGTGAAGCTCTAGGCTTGATTTTGTTTTTGTCCATAGAAGGAGTATGCTATAGTAAAATGGTGTTGACTATTCAGCAACTGAAGATTGGAACCATGCATAATTGTTAACTCTGATAATGCATACAGGAACATTGGTGCGTCCTCCATTAATGCCTTGTGATTTAACTGTTACTATAGTTGACGAAATTAAATTATTTATCAGGATGGGTAGGTCTAAGTAATTATGTCCACTTCATTTATGACCACTTCTCACTTTGTAGTTATTTTTCCTTGTCTTTCAAATGCTTAATTTCAGTCAGTACTTGGTAAGGGTTGCATGAAAGTGTTACAATATGGCTTTATTATTAGAAGGTTCCCCTGCATTGGCTTTTATAACTGTCTAATCCCATCAGCAATATAAATATCAGGTCAGAGTATTATAGATTTTAAAGTAGATTAATAGCTGCAAACCATTCTTACCATTTTAAGCTTCTTTAGGAATTCAGGAATGATAGTCTAAATCTGGGTACAATAGTCGTAGATACTGTTATTGCAATAAACTGTAATGGGGGCTGATAATGCTCTAAAGTTGCTTTTTCTTCTTTTCCAAGTAAGAGTGGCATCGTTGGAACTTGGAAGTTTAATACTGCCGAAACCAAGTGCCACAAAACAATCTCTGGCCACAGTGCGGCTGGGGAATATAGGAGGCAGTTACTGCTTTGCCATAGAAGGAAATTGCTCAGGCGGTTCTCACCAGAAGTTTGAATAAGGATGTCAGGGTCCGGTGCTACATCCATATGTATATGATTCTCGACATCTACCAGTTTAATAACAGCCATCTACTGTTTATTTTCAAGCTCTTCTGTACTTGGCTTCAATGCTTGAGCCTGGTCCATCGATTTATAAATGCAGGATTCTTGGACAGCATACATGACTTGTGGTTGGAAGTATAGGCCAAACAGATGAGAATGACGATCCTGGTGTTCTTGGCGGTAGCTCTCATGACCTTTTCAGCTGCAACCCTGATTGGCTCATGAAGGAGCCCCATGTTACGGTGTTACCTATAAAACGTACTCTGACATTGTCTTGGTGAACGATACTTTTCTTCCAGGAGCAACACCTAAATCCTCTCTAGCGTTGAATCCAATCCATGATATACTGAACTTCACTGGGCTTTCTCTTATAATTGTCAATGCTGAAAGCGATAATTGAGACATGTTTCACTCCCAATTCAGAGCAATATTTGAGCCAAAAATCCAGCCCTGTAGCCTGCCTCTTGCACTATCAGATTGTGCTTCTTGGCATATCGTCGGTTGCCATCCAAGATAAATGCAATGTGATTGGTAATGGCACCCACCGAGAGCATTCTAAGCATGCATTTTCTCATAAAACTACTCAATGTCTTGAATAGGTGATTTCCATCAGCACCCGTTTGTGTCTCCATTCTAAGTGAGAAGAAGAGAGTGTGTTTTTGTTTTGGGGGGGGGGGCGGCGGGCGTGGTGTTTTATATTATCCTGGGGTGCATGCAAAGAGTTAGTGGAAGAAAAGGAGAAATGTTGCCGCCTGCCGGTCATGCAAAGAGACTGGACGGAAATAAGGGGAGATTCTGCAGCTAGAGCATGTAACATGTCAGGTGGGTTAGATGAATATTGAGCTTCAAGACCAAGTTTTTCTTCTTCTAGAGTATGAAAAATAATGAACGGCAATAAGATTTAATATATAATCTCACGAAATAATCTACATAAATTCATATCAAACCGATTAATCAAAAAAGCTTTTCACTAGATAATTTGAGAAAAAAATTACTTAATTTTGTTATTTAATACTATAGACTGGTAAGCACAAATGTTTATATTTAAGCAACATAAATTTGAACATACTACAATCTAAATCTTCCATTATTTCGTTCTTTTCTTTGTGTTTGACTTTTTTTACCTCTTTTAAACGGTGTTAAACCCTTATTTAAATAGTACGTTTACAATGACTTATGACTAGTGGTAGTAATTGTTAGTTAAGAAGTATAGGAATGGTAATATTAGTAGTATTTAAACAAAAAATATATATATACGTCACACTCTACACTTCCCGGTGGTTCAGGCTATCTCTACTACTAACTCCACACCAAATACTAAACTGATAAAATAAATAAATAAATATGAACCATCAACCGTTTTAACTTCCATGCTGATGTTTAGCAGCCATAAGCGAGGGATCCAGATGAGCCATCAGCGTTGACATTAACATTTGACAGAATATAATTTTCGTGAGGATAATGGATAGCATTAACGAGAGTCCATTTCAAAAATCACCCTTCATCTTTATTCATTGCTTTTGCAAAATAAATCTTCTTTCTCTGGCTCAGATCGTGGTGATATGTGCAAGTACTCAAATTAATTAGCTAAAGCTATCATACATTTGCCCAGAAAATCACTTGAAATCTCTTCGGTCTTTTCCTGCCTTTTCAGACAAATTAACTAGATGCCGGGATAGTATCATATTTCTCTTCATTGATTCCCCTCCACCTATCTAACAAAGATTGATTTTAGTGATTACTACTTAGTAACACATTTTAACTAGCTTCATCTTCTTAACGCTATTATAAAAGCCTCTCAACTTATCCCAAATTCATCAAACAATTTGTGTATAGTCTAGTCCTGCATTAAACATTTGTACATTAATTATTCTTTTCTACCAACAAACGCTGAAACAATCAAAATACTAGAAAGATGATGATGAAACAATCTTTCTTCTCTTTTTCACTTCTCCTCTTCTTTCTCCTTCATTGCACCTCAACCCAAGCCCAGCCGGCTGCTGCTCCAGCTGCACCAACTAAACCAACTCCACCGAGCGCCCCTACCATAGCTCCAACTCCACCGAGTCCAATGACCCCAATCGTAACCATAAATCCACCCCCTATTGGAGCTCCAATTCCGTCTGGCCCCACTAATGTCATCAAAATCCTTGTAAAAGCTGGCCGCTTTACTTTCTTTATTCGCCTTCTTAAATCCACCACTGTCATTAACCAAATCGAGCATCAAATCAACAGCACAAACGGTCGCCTCACCATCTTTGCACCAACTGACGGTGCGTTTTCTAGTCTCAGTTCAGGCACTCTCAACTCCCTCACCGACCCACAGAAGGAATCGTTGATTCAGTTTCATGTAATCTCTTCGTATATCTCGTTATCACAGTTTCAAACAGTGAGTAATCCATTGAGAACAAATGCGGGAGATAATAGTAGATACAGATATCAGCTTAATGCCACCGCTTATCCCAATTCAGTGAATATATCAACAGGCCTTACTAACACTAGTGTAGCTGCTATCGTATACTCAGATGGCCAGCTTGCCATTTATCAAGTTGATAAGGTCCTTCTTCCTTGGGAAATATTTGGAGCTAAGCCTCCAGCAACTGCTCCGGCACCGGGACCTGAAAAGCCTAAGAAGGAGAAGCCTGCGACTGTTGCATACAGTCCTGATGATAGTAAAACAGATGCCGCCGATGCCTCTGGCGCAGTGAGCCTGGTAATGACCATGCAAAATGTGGTTTTGTTTGGGGTTGCTATGGTCGCACCATTAATTACTTTTTCTTAACATTAAGAGGACAAGATGGGTTATTGGGTGCATTTTCCCTAATGGACTGGAATATGATTTGCCGGATTTTCCAATAATGCGCAGACTTGCAGAATTCATGCTTGTGTTTGTAATATTTTTTTTATTATTCTCTGTTATCAGGAAAAAAAATAAAAAAACCTTAGTGCTTCACTATTTTGAGTTTTTCCTGCCAAACTTTCAGAAATATGAAAGAACTCTGATATTTTTTTGGGCTGAATGAAACTTTCCCACCCGAAGTTCGGTGCATTTACAATTTCCCACCTTAAACTTTGAAAAAAAATAAAAAAAAATTCCCATTAATAGTCAAAATTCAGACTTTAGTTTTAGCGGTAGAAGGACATTCTCGTCAATTTATACAATATATTTTATAGGGTTAATGTCACTTACACCCCTAAAATACAAATAGATCACTATTTCCTTCACCAACTTGGAAATTAGTCACTTAGAACCCCTATTTTCAATTTTTACTATTAAAATAGAGGATTGACCAGATTGATCACTGAAATTACATATGTGTCCACAGATTTTTAGGTTTGCAATTTTATCCCTATACTTTCACTAAAATTATAATTGTGTTTCCATAAAAAAATGCAAAAACTTTTATTTGTAGTTATATCTGTAAATTAAAAATTATAAAACTACAAAACAATTTTCATTAAACTTGTAATTTAAAAAAAATATATATATATATTTTATGAAATTATATAAAAGTATAATTTTCAAAAAAAGTAAGGAAAACTGAAAATTTGTAAAAAAGAAAACAAAAACTTCCAAAAGTAAAAAAACAGAAATATTCAAAAAAATAATAATAATTCAAAAACAGAAAGAAATTCATTTGGCCAAGTACAATTCCGTCGGCGTCACTAAATCTCATTGGGCTAGGTACGACTTGATTGGATCAACCAGCCCAGGTACGATTTGGCTGGAATCACACTTGGATTGGTGCGATTCTGTCGTTGACAACAAAGGCTGTGAACGATTTTTTTTTTTTGTTAATTTTTTAAATAATTGATTTTTTTCTAAATTTTTTTTAACTCTTTGACCTTAAAGTTAATATGAAACAAACTATGGGTGAACATACATTTAATGGTATTTAGCCTCATTAAAAATGGTAAAGACAGACAGTAAAGCATATTATAGTCTTTTTGCTACTATACCCCTAAGATAACATAATTGATTGACAGGAATTAACGATGGGTGGGAAAATGTTTTTTTTCAAAGGTTGCGGGTGGAAAAGTGTACAGTCTACTTTGGGTGGGAAAATTTATTCAGCATATTTTTTTTGTGATTTTATTTTGCCTCCAGAAAACACGGTGTCTCAATTTGTACCTGTTATAAACAAAAATAAATTTTACATTGTAATAAGTTATAATTTTCCTAAGTTTTATCTTAAGGAACTTACCTCTACATAGTAATAATTATATGTATATTGCAAAAAAAATATATGCTATGTTACATTAAAAGTTTAAGATGAAATAAAATGTTTAGTTAAAGTTGTTTGAGACAATGATTTATGCTTTAGAATTGTTACATCTTTTATTTTATGGGTACGTAATAAGTCACCAGCATGGACACCTTCTTATTGAAACAAAAATATTTCTAATTTCTCAAACATGTTTTAGAGCTTCTTTTGAGACAATGATTTATGCTTTAGAATTGTTACTACATCTTTTATTTTATGGGTACGTAATAAGTCACCAGCATGGACAACTTCTTATTGAAACAAAAATATTTCTAATTTCTCAAACATGTTTTAGAGCTTCTTCACATAAAACTTTTGGTATTTATGTACTATCATCCTCAGAATTATCTCAGTTCTCTTCTTCTCTAATTCTAGTGATGATTTCTTATTCACTTAAAGCTAGTATACACGACTTGTTGCTCATTTGGATGATTAAAGAAGATATTAATATCCATTTGATTAATATAATGAAGTTATCGAATCTGATCACTCAATTTTGTAATGACTCTTTGATATTCATTTCCGTACTATTCTAATGTTACTTAAAACAGTGAATTGAAATCCTAATATTATTAAAACATGAATTATAAAATAAGAAATCAAAATAATAATTATTGTAACTATACCTCTCTATTAAGTTATAACCTCTTCATAGTAAATTTAACTGATCCAATATTATGACTATAAAAAAGTTCTTTTATTATAGTATGCAATTACTGGAGAAGAGTCAGGAGCAGCTAACTAAGAAGTGAGCGATGATCAAAATTCAACAACATTGACCCGATAATCACATATGTGATATAAGTATTCATTTGGATATTTATTTTATGACAAACTTTCTATATATAATTTATGTATTATTATAGGAAAAATAATATTACAAATACAATTAAACGCATTCGATTAGTGATGATCTGAACTCCTCATATATATATATATATATATAAATCAGCAGGGAAATCTTATAGTGTGATACATGAGAGATTATTTTTGGGTTGTGGTCATCTGGAAGAGTAATGAGCCTAGCTAACTAAATGTCATAGCCCTCATATCGCTCCACAACCAAACTTCTGCAGTACAATTCCAAATTTTATATAACTAGACTTAGATAACATAAATAATCCTCAAAATTCAAACTCAAACAGGCAAAATCATACACATATATATATTGCCTTAGTACATATATAGAGAAATGACAGTTACTGCAAAGCACTCATCGTAAATATATAGACTGATAATCGATCACCAGTACCGTTCCATTTGCCTAAGAAAAAATGATTGGTGCAACCATAACAGCGAAAAAGAATACCACATTTTGCATGGTCATCAGACTCGCTGCACCAGAGGCATCCACTTTAGTAGTATCATCATTAACAGGAGTAACTGCAATGGGGGTAGGCTTCACCTTCTTAGGTTTCCCAGGTGCGAGTGCTGGTGCAAGGGGTGCTGGTGCTGGAGCCGTTGCTGGAGGCTTAGAGCCAAAAATTTCCCAAGGAAGCAGCACCTTGTCCACTTGATAAACAGCAAGCTGCCCATCAGAATATATCACAGCAGACACACTAGCATTAGTAATACCTGTTGATATGTTGATTGAATTAGAGTAAGAGGTCGCATTAAGCTGATATCTGTATCTACTGTTGTCTCCCGCATTTGTTCTTAATGGGTTGCTTGCAGTTTGAAATTGTGATTGCGCGATATACGAAGAGAGTACATGAAACTGAATGAGTGATTCTTTCTGTGGATCGGTTAGGGAGTTTAGAGTGCCTGAACTGAGAGTGGAAAACGCACTATCGGTTGGTGCAAAGATTGTCATGCGACCGTTTGTGTTGTTGAGTTGATGCTCGATCTGGTCAATGACAGTAGTGGCTTTTAGGAGGCGAATAAAGAGTGTGAACCGGCCTGCTTGTTCAAGGATTCTGATGACATTGATGGGTCCTGAAGGAATTGGAGCTCCAAGAGGGGGTGGAGTTAGAGTTACGATTGGACCCGGTGGAGGAGCTGCGGTTGGGCCAGCTGGTACAGCCGGTGCAGCGGCTGGCTGGGCTAGTGTTGTGGTACAATGGAGGAGAAAGAGGAGGATAACTGAAAAAGAGAATGAAGATTGTTTCATCATCATCTTTCTTGTTTTTTGAGTGTTGTTGTTACTGCTAGAAAACAATTGCAAATGCAAAGAATATTAGTCCTTGCAGAAAACAATGCAAAGGATTAATGAAAGAAGTGTTTGATGAACTTCGAAACGAGGAGAGAGGGTATTTATTATGGTGGTACGAGGACGAAATTAGGTAAAATGTGCAGTTTTAGTTAGCAAAATCTTAGTTGTTATCACGAAGTAACTCCATATCTGTGTTAGATAGGTGGAGGGAATCAATGAAGAGTTAAAGTGGTTGTGGGGGCAAAATATAGATTGGTTTGATAGCTTACTAGCTTTGTTTTCAGTTGCGGTAAAAATGTTGAGTTGCTTATTGCATTGCAAGAGCAATATTTGGTGAATCGTGAAATGACCCAACTTCATGAATGTTACCCTTTATCCTTACCAGAATAATCTTATCATCTTCTGTCAATGTCTAAGCTGATGGCTCATCTGGGAATCCCTTAGATTGTGGATGGTCTACATTATCAAGGAAGTTGAGATGGTTCATCCCCTGATCTTGACCTTCTTTATATTAGCTGCTGTGGCTCATCTTGATTTCATATTTAGCATCTGGTTAATTGTGTGCATCACTATTGGACTTTAGCCCCATCCACACTGATGACAACTGTAGATCGCTTGGTGGCCCTTCACATCGCACACTCGTGTATTCTCAAGAGTAATCCATGACCCAAGGCACCAATAAAATTCTTTAAAAGTATTTTTTTAAGAAAAATATTATGTCATGATTTACAATCCTACCATCCAATTTTGTTGATATTTCAATATAGAGTAAACGACATATTCCCACCTGAGGTGTAGCGAAATCCTAAGTTGATATCCATGGTTGCATTTATTAAACTAACATTGTTGGTAACTATTGGAGTTAGTCGGAGAGGTGAGTGAGGTTGGCAAGTGAAAGTATGGGTTCTGTAGAGGAGGTTGTGGGAAGTCCAACGATAGTCTCGGAAGTAATTTTGGACTTTGGAATCAGCCGAAAAAACCCAAAAACTATCAGCTTGGATGCTACTAATGTGAGCATTTTTTTGCTAACATGAGACTGTTTTGTCCCAAATAAAGCGCTGGCATAATTTAGCATGCTAACGTGTGTCACGGTAGAGTAAAGAGTTGAAAATCTGTTAAAATGAAGGAAACAACGTTATTAAAGGTGAAAATTTGAAATAAATGCAACCAAAGATATAAACTTGAGATTTCGCTAAACCTCGGGTGGGAATATATCGTTTGCTCTTCAATATATTATCTAAGGTAAATCACTAAAAACCAAAAAAATTGACAGTTTATTTCTTAATAACAAATTCTTCTTATTTTATCATATTTTTGTTCATTAAGTCAAACACTGTATACATTTGTGAAAATTTCAAATTTATTTTAAATTAAGTATTAGAGTAAAAATGATGCTTAAAAGAGAAATTAATGTAGGTGGTATGAATTTTCTTTTTTCTAAAAAATTATGTGACTTTCAAGTAATTTTGATTAAGGATAAAATTGTAATTAATGACATATTCGGAATGTGGAGAATTAATTCGAACAAAGGGATACTGGCAGCCTTTAGTCCACAAAGATTTGTAATATAGGGGCTTATCGATATTTGCATATCCACAAGGGGTGTATTGGAAATTGATCATATAAGATAGGACACGTCATCCGTTTACTATATGACATTCGTTTTAAAGATATACGACATGTCGTTCAGGAAACAATTTAAAAAATTTATTCAAAACGAATATCATTGAAATCCATTATGGTAAACAAATATCGAGCAAAACTTGTATGAGATTGTCTCATGGTCTCGTACTCTCATTATCTGGGGTAAGATCGTCCAAGAAAATAAAGATATATATATTTAATTTTTAAAACTACCTTTTATGGTTGTGGACTTGTGGTTATTAATGGATAATAATTAGTTATTCTTGGATCATGGTGATGAGTGGATGAATTAAAAGAAAAATATGATAAATATGTGACAACATATATCATTAAACGATTGTCAATAAGGAAAGATAATAAGATTGTCTAATATAATTTATTTATTTATTTTTTTACAAATATAGGGCCTCTCAATCAGTGGCAGACCCAGGATTTTTGCCCGGGGGGGCCCCTTCGCTCCGCCACTGTTTGCCAATCAACTAGTGAAAACATAAGAAAATAATATCTAATTCACAAGGAAACACAAGAAAATTGTTACGTGGAAAAACCTCTTTAATGTAAAGAGATAAAAAAACCATGAGAATCTAATGATCCACTTAAATCCAATATAATCAAAAGAGTTTACTGATGCGTATTTTTGACAAACATGCAAATGTAATAAGTGCACTGGTCGCAAAAAGTAGTAAAATGATTAATAGAATATCGTTCCCACGAGGATAGTGTTACTAAGTGCCGATTTCTCTAGTTTAAGTCTTAATTGAAGCAACAATAAATTGGATTGATGAAAAATTAACGAACTAAATACAATTTAAGAAAATATAAATGAATGATAATGAAATTAAAGCAAAACACAACAACTTAACTAATTAAACAAAATGCTAAAAAAAATGCTAGGGTGTTGATTTCACCTAGATACACTAACCCGAATCATAGAATCTATTACCCAAGTTCTAATTCCTTGATTGAAAATGGAATTCCCAAGTTGTAAAACATACATTCTCAGGCTATATTTTCCTACTTATCTTTATTAAGCTTCCGCACCCAACAAAATGAAGATTAATAGTTCAAAGTCTTTTAAGCTTTATGAAATTCTATCTAGATTTCATAAATTGCTAAACCTATCTCTAGCGTTTGCTTAATCTACGGTATTTATCCCAAGAGGCACAATCACAAATCACTTCTCAGTCTTATTGTGAATAACACACATTTGAATGATCAAACATCCAAAAGTCATTAAGCAAAGAGATAAACACTCAATCATGAAATTAAAACTAAAAGTAAATCAATTCATATAAATTTGAATCATTGTATAAATGTTACATCAAACCCTAGCTAAACAACTCAGTTCATACTGAAAAACAAAACAAAATAACAAAAACAAACTGAATCAAGATTCATCATTGAAAAACAAGCAAAAGATGGAGAAATCTTCTCTAATTTGAAGCCTAAATCTTCAATAATCTTCTCCTTCCAAGAACTGCCTTCCAAATGAAGAACCAAGACCCCTTTTCTTTCATTTTCGTGCTAATTTATACCTCTTTCACTTAAGGACAAAGCCCTAGCAAGCCAAAACGTGTCGTTTTATTTTTCACATCTGACGCAGTTTCGCCGCAGTGAAGCTTTTTTCTTGCCATGACGAGAATCGTTCGGGCCAAATTTGAGCATGAAAGAGTCTAAATATGGAAAAGTGTTAAACATATGAATTGTAGCCCTTTAAATTATCTTTCTACTCGTTCAAGAATCAGCACAATCTGAGGTCTACAACTCAAGTTATGATAGAAATACTGAAGCACATCTAAAGACGTTTTTCTTTAGTTTCCAATGTACTGTTTACGACTTCAAGCCAAGTTTTCACCCTTGTCCAGTCAGAATTAGGAAAAACCCAAAACATAAAAGTTATAGCTCTGCTTCTTAGCTTTCCAAAAGTTCTAAAATCAGGTCATTATGAGTTTCCAAGCTCAAGTTACGTAATTTACGTTCAAAACTGTAATTTATGCTCAAAATCATTGTTTAGGCCTGTAAAGACAAATTAATAGAATTAGGTAACAACTATGACCCAAATTGTATGAGAAGTATCCTAAATCTTATCGAAATTTAATGCAAAATCATAGGAAAAAATAAGATTATCATTTACAACAACCACAAATCCACTAAAAATATTCTACACAAATTGAGAGTTTAATCACAACTCTAACAAAAGTAAAGTACACGAAAGTTTATAAAATTATGGATTACAATCCGTCCAAATCTAGATCTGTATGTAAAAGGGGAGTTGGGAATTGGGAAAGAAAAACTTAATATAAAAAAGACAAAACCTAACCTTTTAATTTTTTAACTGTTCTTTTTTTTTTTTTTTTTTTTGACCTTTCAAAATAACTTTTCAAATTTTTTCTTAAAATTGAGGGCAGGCCTGGGCCTACCCTCAAGGGGCCTGGGTCCGCCCCTACTCTCAATACCATGTAAATATATAGAGGTATAGTAATATTCGTTAAAAAAAAAAAACAATGACATATATCCCTTGCATGGAAAATGACATCTTGTTTCTCTAATAAGGTAAAGACAATCTATATAAAAACTCAAATCGTGTACATATAAACAAAAAGTAATACTATCTTTACACCACTTTTTACACTATTTTTATCACATCATGATGTGACATATGTCACGTCTAAACAAATTTTTAATTATTATGAATTTTTAATATTATAATAGAATTATTATTAGTAAAATGGTCATGAAGTAAGAGAATGGTGTAAAAAACTGGTATAAAGTTAGCATTACTCATAAACAAAATGTTGTTCATCATGGACGACATGTCGTGTATCGGCTATACATAAAATAAATGGTTGTTTATCATGGACAACATGACGATTAATCGGTTATAGAGAGACGAGATGTCATACTTTTTTGATGAATATCAATTAAACCCCTTTAGTTCAGCAAATATCATTCATAATAGTATAGGGTGTGTTTGTTTATTATTTTAGATATGATTTTTAAAAAAGTTGAGTTGGGTGGTTATTACGAGGTAGAATTTAAAAATTAACAAAAACTCATCCCTATGTTTGTTAATTTACTAAATACCCTTATAATAAAATATTAAAAATTAACAATAACACCCTCACCCACCCATTAAATGCCGCCAGTAGGCCACCACCGTCGGAGGGTGGGCGGAAGTCGCTATAATAGCGGATGGGGGTGTTTTTGTTAATTAAAATTTTTTTTTGGGTTGTTTAGTTAAATTAACAAACATAAGGAGTTTAAAAACAATTGAATGAAATATAATTAAATTTTCAGAATAAGAAAACAAATATGTATTTTGGATGGGGTTTTCCAAAATAGAGAAACAAATATTTTCGTACCTATGTGGTATTTGCTATAGGTAAAAAAGGGACGTGTCGTTTGGTTTTGTAATTTTCTATTCTTATTACAATTCTCTTCATTAATATTTTTGTTTCAATAATTTCACCTTCTAAAGTCCAAATTTAATATTAACCGTCTAATTTATATTTTAATTAAGAAAGCTAGTGTAACCTTGTTCATATTAAAATTCACAAGCAAAAAAAAAAAAAAATGAGAATCAGTGTTTCCCAAAATAAAAGCACAAAAAAACATCAAAATGATTTCATACAATTTCTTACATGTTTATGAAAAATTGGCAGCAAAAACTCAAAGCACCAAGACTTTTTTACTGATAACAGAGAACAATATAAAAATAATACTGCAAACACAAGCATGGCTTCTGCAAGTCTGCACATTATTGGAAAAAAGGAAGACTCAATCACCATCGTTCAATCCGGCAAATCATACTCCAGTCCATTAGGGAAAACGGACCCAATGAACTAAAAAATTAATGGTGCAACCGTAGCAACCCCAAACAATACCACAATATTTTGCACGGTCAGTATGAGACTCACCGCGCCAGAGGCATCGGCGGCATCTGTTTTACTATCATCAGGACTATATGCAACAGCCGCAGGCTTCTCCTTCTTAGGTTTTTGATCAGGTCCCGGTGCGGGAGCAGTTGCTGGAGGTTTAGCTCCAAAAATTTCCCAAGGAAGAAGCACCTTATCAACTTGATAAATGGCAAGCTGACCATCAGAGTATACGATAGCAGCTACACTAGTGTTAGTAAGGCCTGTTGATATATTCACTGAATTGGGATAAGCGGTGGCATTAAGCTGATATCTGTATCTACTATTATCTCCCGCATTTGTTCTCAATGGATTACTCACTGTTTGAAACTGTGATAACGAGATATACGAAGAGATTACATGAAACTGAATCAACGATTCCTTCTGTGGATCGGTGAGGGAGTTGAGAGTGCCTGAACTGAGACTAGAAAAGGCACCATCAGTTGGTGCAAAGATAGTGAGGCGACCGTTTGTGCTATTGATTTGATGCTCGATTTGGTTAATGACAGTGGTGGATTTAAGGAGGCGAATAAAGAAAGTAAAGCGGCCTGCTTTTACAAGGATTTTGATGACATTAGTGGGGCCAGACGGAATTGGAGCTCCAATAGGGGGTGGATTTATGGTTACGATTGGGGTCATTGGACTCGGTGGAGTTGGAGCTATGGTAGAGGCGCTTGGTGGAGTTGGTTTAGTTGGTGCAGCTGGAGCAGCAGCCGGCTGGGCTTGGGTTGAGGTGCAATGAAGGAGAAAGAGGAGGAGAAGTGAAAAAGAGACGAAAATTTGTTTCATCATCTTCTTTCTAGTATTTTGATTGTTTCAACCTTTGTTGATAGAAAATAATGCAAATGTTTGATATAAGACTGGACTCTAGCACTCTACACAAAGTGTTTGATGAATTTGGAAGGAGGAGAAAGCGTTTTTATAATGGTGTCAAAGATGGAGTTTGATAAAGTCTGCTGATCTAGTTAGCAACCATAGTTGTTGTCAAGTAGTATCTCCATCTTTGTTAGAATGGTGAGAGATATTGGGATGATACAATTGCAGAAACTAGTTAATTTGCTTGAAAAGGCAGGAAAAACAGAAGATTCAGGTGGGCCTGCAGTCTGTGGGCAAATGAAGATGGATATAATACTTAGTTTAATGTGACATATTTCTTGTGGTTAAAAGTGTGTTGGGTTTTTATTTCAATAGACATCATTCAAGACAAGCATAGGAAGATTAAAAATTGTTTCTTACAATGCGAATATGGAATTTTGCTTCACAATTTTTTTTTTTTAAATATATTATTACCAAATTATAATTGCTCCGATTCTGGTTTAGAGTTGGAAAAGTAACCCGCCCGGCCTGCGGCGGGTTACTACTTTTGGCGGGTTGGTCCTAACCCGCTCGCCAACAAAGGCAGGCTGGGTTAGGCCTGCCATGTTTGCGGGAATGGCTGGCCCAACCCGGCTCGCCAACCCTAACCCGACGGGTTAGGTTGCGGGTCGGGCCGGATTAACCCCCTTTTTTGAATTTGAATTTTTAATTTTTGATTTTGTTTTATTTAATTAACTTTTCAAATAAATAATTAACGATTTATAAATGAATAAATGTAATTGTTTTTAGTTAACTTTTCAAATATCAATAATTAAATTAATTTTTTTTATTAACATTTCAAATATTAATTCAATTTTAATACAATAAAATTTAATATAAGAAAAATTAGATTATTCATTCAATTGATGAAACTTTAGCATAAGAATGAATTATATTTTATACAAGATATAGAAATTTAAAAATAAGACTTCAGTAATTAATTTTTTTATATTTTACGTACCATAAAAAATAATAATAACAATGTGTCAAATATTACGAAGTTTTATACATTTTAATATTTATGATTTAGAAGTATAGTTTAATATTATTGTGTAAAATTATTTGTAGAAGTTCAATTATAATAATTTAATTAAAAGAATTAAAAAAATGGGGGAAACTTGAAAAAAATAATTAATTTTTTATTTTTTTTGGGGCAACTCGCCGGATTGGCTATTGTAAACAAATAGCAACCCGGCCCGCCCAGGGGTTGCATGCGGGTTGAACCCTCTCCAATGCGGGCCAGGTTAGGGTTGACCCGCCTAACCCGGCCCATTTGTTCCACCTTTATTCCGGTTCAAATGAAGGAGCAATTTTGTTATAGTTCGTATGTTCAAGCAAAAGCTTCACCTAGATAAGGGCCATAAGGCTTTAGAATAGAGTTAACCACTACTTTTTCCCATCCAAATAATGGCTCAATGACACATTTTCACCCACAGACTTTTAAAATACCATTTTATTATTCAAATTTATATTCCAATAGTGAACAGAGAGTAAACTTAGTCTAAACTGTTGGGGTTTTTGAAGATGGATGGCTGATGAGTCTTTTGGTGGTGGAAGAAAGTTGGATTTTAATGGTTGGAATTGATTAGAATTTGGCTTGGGAGGGGCAGTTGCGTAAACCATAATCGCTCGATTGTCGACAATTAAGATCGATATGATCGAAGAAGAGAATGATGATGGTGTGGGGTTGAACGATACCGAAATCGGAAACGAAATATAAATTTAGATAGTAAAGTAAAAATGTAATATAAAAAACAAATTCCTGAAAATTGACGTGAATTCATAGCTAGCATACTAAACATCTTGTTCTAATTGAAAGTGAATTTGCAGCCCATCAAAGTCACAATTAGTCAGTCGCTCTCAGTTTTCACCTTCACAATTTACAATTATACGTTTGGAGCGACCTCATTGTTCCCACAATTATTGGCATGTAATTATCCTAAGTGCTAAACATAGTTTAGTTCCAACAAAAGTACAGATGGGGCCAAACCCAGCTCACATCTCATCTGGAATTTAAAAATTAGGATATATAAAAGGAAAAATAACATCAAGATGAACCATTTCAACTTCCATGCTTAAGTGGAGTACCATCCAACATATAACTCTCAGATAATTTTCATTAAGATAGAGGATATCATTCATTAGGTTGGGGCTCTTCTTCATCTCACAAATCACCATCAATCTCCATGCAATCCTCTTTGCAACAAAGTACAGCAAATGGAACTTCTTTCCTGATAATAGCTGAGCCATTGTGGCAACAGAAAAACTCAAAATTTTACCCAGAAGATATGTTAAATGTCATGGGTAACTGAAAGCGAAGCTATCATGTCCATCTTTATTAAATTTGCCCACACACCCACTTGGCGTATTTTCTGTTTTTTATTTTCCTGATTTTGAAAGCAAACTAGCTATCTGCCGCCACAGGATCATGTCTCTCCATTGAGTCCCTCCACCTTATCTAATAAAAGATTGATCTTGCTATTTGCTAAAAACTAAAGTTTAATTGGCTAACTAAAGCTTCACATTTTACCTAATTTCATCCTTTTACAACCATTATAAATACCTCCTCCGCTTGTTCCGAATTCATCAAACACTTTCACCCAATTCTAGTCTTGCATTGTTTTCTAGAAAATAGCTTAACTAAACTCTCATAATACCAAAAACATGATGAAACAAACTTTCTTCTCCTTTTCACTTCTCTTCCTTTTTGTCCTCCATTGCACCACAAGTGTAGCCCAGCCAATCCCAGCTCCATTACCTCCTCCAACTCCTTCCACCCCCACCGCATCTCCTCCAGCTCCTCCCCACCCTAAAAGTTCACCTCCAGCTCCTCCCCTCCCTAAAAGTTCACCTCCAGCTTCACTGGTACCCGCTGCTGCTCCAGGTCCATCTGGCCCCGCCAATGTCACCAAAATCCTTGAAAAAGCTAAGGGATATTCCATCTTTATTCGTCTCCTAAAATCCACCTCAGTCGGTGATCAGATTGAGAAACAACTCAATGACTCAAGCAATGGCGTTACCATCTTTGCACCAACTGATGGTGCGTTTTCTACTCTCAGTTCAGGCGTTCTCAACTCCTTGAACGACGAGCAAAAGGAAGAACTAATCCAATTTCATGTAATCTCTTCATACATCCCTCTGTCACAGTTTCAAACCGTGAGTAACCCACTAAGAACAAATGCAGGAGACACAAGTAAATACACCTTTCCGCTTAATGTGACCGCTTATCCAAATTCAGTGAATATATCAACAGGTATTACCAACACTAGTTTGTCTGGTACCGTATACAGTGATGGGCAGCTTGCAATTTATCAATTAGACAAAGTTCTACTTCCCGTGAACATTTTTGGCCCCAAGCCTCCGGCACCGGCACCTTCACCAACAAAACGTAAGAAGGAGAACGATGATAGCCCTAGCGATGATAATAATACTGTTACAGATAGTTCAAGTGATGATGGTAAAGTGAACGCCTCAGGTGCAATTAGCCTCAAGATCATGACCATGCAGAATATGGTTTTCTCGGGGGTTGCCATGGTTGCAGCAATAGTATTGTCTCTATGACGACCATAAAGAAATGTGTGCTATAAGAGTAGTAGTCTATGATTTTGCAGAGTCGGATTGAAGGGTGGTGACGGAAAATAAATCGACATGGTGAGAGCTTTCAAGTAATTCTCCATTTCGATCAGTCCTTTGGGAATTTGTTTGATATTAATTGCTTGTTTATGTTTGAGTTTTGAGGATTTCTTTTATTAATTTTCTTTTTTCATTTTCAGTGATGTAACATCTGAAAATGTACTATAAATCTATTATGTGCGGCACTTTTTTTTAGATGCATGTGTATTAGGGATAAAGATGTTTCAATGGTTTGTTTTTCTCATTTAATGTAAGATTGTAAGGAATTTATATGTTAATATAAATAAATAAAGGTCAATGTGTGTGATCTTATCTTAAACGTAAAGTTTAATCGTCATTTATTTAATGATACATTTAGGACTGCTGAGGGAGGTAATTGAGAATTTAAAAAGTATGTGGAAGAATTATTACGAAACAGAAACCTCAGGGACAGAACGTTTATAAGCCATCACACATATTCTGGAAGATAAAAAGAGACATATTCTGGAAAAAAAAAAAAAAAAAGAGACATATTCTGGAAGGTGCCAGTGTGCCATAAATCACACTTTATCTTTTCTGCTTATTATTTCTCGCAAACCAAACACTTTCCCTTCACCGAAGCACAGAACATGTCAATCGTTCCAATCAGTGATCACCATGGCACAATCGCCACCCCCTTCCCCTCAGACGTATGGGAACCGTTCAAGAATTTCCCAGGAGGGTTCCCTTTTTCTCTTGACCTTTGGGACCCGTTCACTGATTTTCCTTTTCACTTTCCTTCATTTTCTCAGGAATTCTTCCCCTCTCTTGGATCCCAAATCAAGTGGAAAGAAACTCCAAGAGCTCATGTGTTCCAGGCCTTTCTTCCCGGACTTACCAAAGATGAAGTCGTAGTTTATGTTGATGAGGACAACATGCTTCAGATAAGCAGTGACGACGGCAAGTTCATGAGCCGGTTTAAGCTCCCTGAGAATGCCTTGGTGGATCAAGTTAATGCTTCGATGAATCATGGCGTGCTCACTGTAACTGTCTCCAAGAGGAACTCGACAAATCAGAATGTTAGAGTAGTTGAAATTACGGGCGAAGATTAATAAATTTTGTTGCTTTTTTGTAATATTGTTCATCATGTGGCTTGTTATGGGTTTTTAGAGTGGGATTTTGTTTCTCGCTGTCTGATTTAGTGGTGAACAGTGTTTGTTGTGAGTTATTGTAATAGTGGTTCCTGTGAAATTTAACTTTATCTTATGTTTAACTGCTTTCCTTATAGAATTGATGAAGAGGATTAAAGATTGAAGATGCAAAGTGTAGGAGGAAGCTGAAGCGCTAAGGTCATGTACTCTTCACACCAATCTACAACAGCCTGTTTCTTGGATGGGCTTAAAGGAAAAAAAATTATGATAATAAAGGATAAATAATAAGAAATATGTTAAGGGAAATTTCAACAACTGTTTCTGGGTTTTAGGTAAGCAAAAATCTTGTGTTCTGTTGTTCTCTTATGTGAGCGCCTCTGGTTTGAGTTGGGTTTTAGGCTAGCATATAAGGTGTCACAGTTGGCTACGGAAATCCTCGCCGTGAGAGGGGGTAGAGCGGGTAGAGCCCCTAGCCACTTGTCACTTAAGCATGCACTTTGGGAGTAAATCTTTCTTATGCAAAAGATTAGAAGGGGCTAGTCGCCTCTAGACACTTGACAGTGGTTCGACAGTAAAACAAAAAAAAAAAAAAAAAAAACTGCCTCATGTTGCGAATTAAGGGGCCTCATTGGGATAAAATTTACCCCGACTTACCCAAATTGTAGCACTAAATACTCTTTTCATTCTTTGATTAATTGCCAGGCAAAAAAAGATGGAAAATGCGGTTGTATGTAAACTTAGGAGGTGGGCTTTTGAGACTAGGTCTAAAAATTTAGCCCAAAAAGTTGGTCGGTCTTAGGAGGGGACCAGGCCTAAGGAGGAGGGCTTTGTCCCTCCACTGGGCCCTCTTTCAAGCTAAGACCCTAATTTTTTTACATATTTTCGTTTTAGTCTCTTGTATAATTACGTAAAACCCTTATAAGTTTTGAAATAAATATAAATTATAGGGGTTAAAAAAAATTTTACTAAATTTATTTAAAAAAAAATTCCAGGACCTAAAAAATTTATAAATTTTACTTTTGAAAAATACTAAAAACCCTATATAAAATTTTGTTTTCTCCCTAAAATATAAAAAAAATCGAGGGGAAAAAAGAATTTTTTTAGGCTCATAGGACCAGTCCTAAGGACCGGTCTAAGTCTTAAAATTGCTCATGGGCCTGGGATCATGAGCGACTAGTCCCATTTGAGATGAGTCTCAAAGAGGCTCAGGCTTAGGCCTGTTTGGGACTGGTCCTTGATCAACTCTATAAACTTGGAGTGACAAAGAGACATTTGGGTATTATAGATGGTAAAATAGTCAAGGTGAGGCCATTGATAATATCGTAGATTTATAGACACAAGAAGAGTAAACGCGAAAGCTCGTGAGTAGTTCAGCTCGTGGAGAGGGCTTACTATGGTCTGTACTAGCTCGTAGAATAAGCTAGTTCATAGAACAGTTCTTTTTACAAAGTGGGATATCTTATTTGATAGTCTTTCTTATAAGGTGGATTTAAAACGTGAATCCAACTAGCATTAAGTTAAACCAGCAGGCTATATAATGTTTAGTTGGTTATTAGGCTTGATGGGCTGACACATCCAAAACAATTTAATATATTCATATATCTTGGGGAAAAAAAAACACACATAAAACATATCATTTGTACAGTCGTAATGTCATGTCACTAAAATTGAAAAAAAAAAAAAAAAACCCTTAAAGTTCAAAGGAAATATGAAAAAAAATCAAACAAAGATGTTCATAAATAAGACTGGACAATTATTGGAAAGAGCTCACCATGTCCATTTATTGTCGATCAACAGCATTCAATCTGACTCTGCAAAATCATAACCCATTACCAGAAAGGAAATTCTACCTTAACGCACAAAAATTCTATTGCAGTCATAACGAAAATATTGTTGCTGCAACCATGGCAACCCCAGAGAAAACCATATTTTGCATGGTCGTGATCTTGAGACTAATTGCACCTGAGGCGTTCACTATATCATCGCTTGAACTATCTGTAACAGTAGTATCATCGCTAGTGCTATCATCGCTCTCCTTCTTACGTTTTGTTGGTGAAGATGCTGGTGCTGGAGGCTTGGCGCCAAAAATGTTCCAGGGAAGAAGCACTTTGTCTACTTGATAAATTGCTAGCTGCCCATCACTGTATACAGTACCTGACAAACTAGTGTTGGTAATACCTGTTGAGATATTAACTGAATTTGGATACGCGGTCACATTAAGTGGAAAGGTGTATTTACTTGTGTCTCCTGCATTTGTTCTTAGTGGGTTACTCACGGTTTGAAACTGTGACAGAGGGATGTATGAAGAGATTACATGAAATTGGACTAATTCTTCCTTTTCTTCGTCGTTTAAGGAATTGAGAACGCCTGAACTAAGACTAGAAAACGCACCATCAGTTGGTGCAAAGATGGTGACGCCATTGCTTGAGTCATTGAGTTGTTTCTCAATCTGGTCAGCCACTGAGGTGGATTTTAAGAGACGAATAAAGAGGGAAAATCCCTTGGCTTTTTCAAGGATTTTGGTGACATTGGTGGGGCCAGATGGACCTGGAGCAGCAGCGGGTACCAGTGGAGCTGGAGGTGAGCTGGTGGGGAGTGGTGGAGCTGGAGGAGATGCGGTAGGGCTTGGTGGAGTTGGAGGAGGTAATGGAGCTGGGATTGGCTGGGCTACAGTTGTGGTGCATTGGAGGAGAAAGAGGAGGAGAATTGAAAAGGAGAAGAAACTTTGTTTCATCATCTTTTTTGTATTTTGCGAGATCTTAGCTAGTAAATACTTTCTAGAAAACAATGCAGGACCAGAGTTGGCTGAAAGTGTTTGATGAATTAGGAACAAGGGGAAAAGGTATTTATAATAGTTAAAAGAGGATGAAAATAGGTAAAATGTAGAGTTATAGTTAGCAAAAGTTTAGTAGTTATCTAGTAGTAACTCAATCTTTGTTATAAAGGTAGAGAGAATCGACAGAGAGAGATGGATGATTTTGTGGCGGCAACTAGTTTGCTTAAAGAGGCAGGAAAAACCAGAACAGAAGACATTTCGAGTGTTTTGTATGGGTGGGCCAATAAGATGGACATTATAGCTTTTTCTTTTTCTTTTATTTTTATTTTCAATTGCAGGAGAAAAACTTACTGGTAAAAACTTAGAGTTGCTTATTACTATAATAGCTCAACCTGAGGAAAGAAGATTCACATTTACTTGCTCTACATCTTGCAGAAAAATTGAATGACATTTTGAACTATATTCATTTTGCTTACTTTATATTGATTTTGTCATTGAGACAGTATAGAAAACGTATCTGTTTCTCTCTCATTTCCTTTTTAATAGCAGATGTTTAAATTCTCAGTCATGATAAGAAAGAGTTCGAGAGATTAAGGTTGTGTCATCAGAAACTATATAGAATCTATTTTGGCTGACAGTCAATTACATAGTTTTGGAGGTGTTGGCAGTAGCCTTTATTGTGTTTTAAGTTGCAATGCTGACATGTTCACTCAAAACTCGAGTGTTTCAAGTTCCCTGTGAAGGACAATATGATCTACCACCATATTGATTCACTACCTTCTTTCCTTGAATAAATCCTCTATCTTGTAATTTAGCAGATCAATTGCATAATGAAACTCATTAGGCCATCTTTTGAATTATGTATCTATGCAGTAGGCATTGATGGTTACATACTTGACTCTCAAACCAAAACTATACGTAAAGAATTGACGATTCGATTGAGGAAAAAAACCAGACTCAGCCAGCCCTTACAGGGAGGTTATGCTTTTCAGCATAACAGAGGTTTCATCCAAGATAAAGGCAGTTAGGAGTGCTTGGTGATAGAATCTGCAGAGTACTGTAAACATAAATTTTCTCAAATTGTATCCAAAATTCTTCACGAACTG
Organism: Pistacia vera; assembly: GCF_008641045.1. NCBI lineage: Eukaryota > Viridiplantae > Streptophyta > Magnoliopsida > Sapindales > Anacardiaceae > Pistacia > Pistacia vera. The sequence goes on along the minus strand of NW_022196277.1, from coordinate 8,476 downwards.
CGTTATTCTACTATTAGTTGATCTTTTCATTCTTTAATTACCAATTGGTACAAATAGATAATGCAAAGTAAATGTTAGTTTTCTCTCTAAATGCTATCATGAGAAGGCAGCAATGGGGCATGTGAAGAGTAGAACAAGAAGAAAAATTTCAGGCTTAAGCATATGCTATGGAATGAACAGAACAAAGGGTGAAAAAAATGGATAGACAATAACTTGGGAGATAACAGTCTAATTGCTTTTGAACAAATACATACAAAAAAATCTAATTTCTTAGTGTTTCTGTATCCAGATCCAGTGAAATGGGAATACTGCCGTTATGTTTCCTCTGTCTAGTCTTAAAATCAAGACTTTAATATATGATGAAACACTAAAGAAATTCATGAAATGGGAGCCTGAAACTAACGTGTGTATAATTGATAAAATTCCTGTTATATGGTTCGACATGCCACTCATTTCTCTTGCAGGATGTAGAGCAAGTTGAACATCTTACCTCAGGTTCTGCCATTCTGGAAATAAGCAATTCAATATTTTTACCCAGAACATATGATCAAGTGAATACAAAGCTATCATGTGTGCATCTTAACTTATTGGCCCGCCCACCAACTTGAAATCGTAATCCTGCCTTTTCTAGTAAACTAGCTGCCGCTGCAGATTGCAGTATCTTATATCTTTCCATGGATTCCCTTCACCTACAAAGATTGAGTTGATAAAAATTAAGGTTTTGCTAACTAAAATTTCACGTTTCACCTAATTATGTACTCTTACAGCCATTATAAATACCGTCTTCCTCGTTGGGAATTCATAAAGCAATTGCGTTGTTTTGTTGTAAAAAAGGCTAGCTACAACGCTCGAAATAAAACAAAGATGATGATGAGACAATCTTTCTTCGCTTTTTCAATTATCATACTCTTTTCCCTCTATTGCAACAAAACTCTTGCTCAGCCAACCGTAGCTCCATTACCTTCTCCAAATCCGCCAAGCCCCACCGCATTTCCTCCAGCTCCTCCCCTCCCTACCGCCACACCTCCAGCTCCACTGGTACCCGCTGCGGCTCCAGGTCCATCTGGCCCCACCAATGTCACCAAAATCCTTGAAAAAGCCAAGGGATTTTCGCTCCTTATTCGTCTCTTAAAATCCACCTCAGTCGCTGACCAGATTGAGAAACAACTCAATGACTCAAACAATGGGTAACCATCTTCGCACCGACTGATGGTGCGTTTTCTAGTCTTAGTTCAGGCGTTCTCAACTCCTTGAACGATGAACAAAAGGAAGAATTGGTCCAATTTCATGTAATCTCTTCATACATCCCACTATCACAGTTTCAAACTGTGAGTAACCCACTAAGAACAAATGCTGGAGACACAAGTGAATACACCTTTCCGCTTAATGTGACCACTTATCCAAATTCAGTGAATATCTCAACAGGTATTACCAACACTAGTTTGTCAGGTACCATATACAGTGATGGGCAGCTTGCTATTTATCAAGTAGACAAAGTGCTTCTTCCCTGGAACATTTTTGGCGCCAAGCCTCCAGCACCGGCACCTTCACCAACAAAACGTAAGAAGGAGAACGATAACAGCATTACTGATGATAATAGTGTTACAGATAGTTCAAGTGAAGATACAGTGAACGCATCTGATGCGATGAGTCTCATGATTATCAGTATGCATACCATGGTTTTCTCAGGGGTTGCCATGGTTGCAGCAACAATATTTTCGTCATGAGAAAGTAAAAGCATTTCCGTGCGTTAAGGTGTGATAGACACGGTAGAAGTTCCTTTCTGGCAATTGGTTATGATTATGCAGAGTCCGATTGAATGGTGGTGATCGATAATAAATGGACATGGTGAAAGCTTTCGAGTAATTGTCCAATCCAATTCATTGATGAATTTGTTCGTTATTTGCTTTTGAAATTGGAGATACTTTCCTATTATTCTTATATATTGTTCTATATTTTCCCATCTCATGTTCCTATCTTCTTCAGCTATTACATGAATCCACCATTAGCTGTTTCATAAACTTTATAAGAATGACAGAACTCAACTATATTTTGACACCCCTTTTTTCTCTTCTTTCTGATCTTTAGTGAATAAACTAAAACCCATATATTACCTCCGGGTTTGGGGTGATGCAATCTTTGGAAACCTCGTCGGAGTCATCTTAAACTATTCTTTTTTTACTTTTTCAATATCACATATTTATAAGATAGATTTGGAATTAATGAATAAGTTGTACTATGACAGCTTACGAAACTGCCACCTTAATATTGGTCCACTATCTCTTTCCATGAATGACGCCTCAATCTCCTAATACATCAGATTGAACCTCACTAATTAATCAGTCCATTTTCGAATTATATCTGCAGTAGGACACTCTCAACCTTTAGAAAAGCATTTGAGGATGGGACTAACTGTCCATTCCATCCATGATAAAGGAAACCATAGATTTTCTGATACACTACCCAAATTCTTTACGAACTGAGTTATTACTAATCGGTAAAAATAGCTGATGAAAGGTTAAATGTTTGTCATTTCTGTGAAATTTGCAATGAGAAGGAATTTAACATTGGCGCATGTAGAATTAGAAGAACAGTTGCAGGCTAAAGGGTATGATGTAGAATGAGTAGAACAAAAAGAGCAAAGACAAAAACCCTCAAGGATTGGCTTATCGGTTAAAGAGGTTTGTTCCCCTCCTTGAGTTTCAGGGTTCAAATCTTATGGTCACCTACCATAATAATATTGTAACTTACCTGATCCTTTGAACTTGTAGAGTGTTCAATGGGAAAAAAAAAAAAGGAGCAAAGACCAAGACATGCACACATAGAACAAAAAGAGGGAAGCAGAGTTAGGATAAACTCAAGTTTTTAGCAGGTTCAGGACAATTAAATATTTTTTTTTTTCTTGAAGACATTTTAGAGTATATTCATAAATCATAAGCCAATACTGAATTTCAATAAACGGGAACTCAGACTGTGGCATTTGAATGATAAAATATCGTGTAACATTCCTGATTATAGTTCAACATGTCGTTCAATATTCTTGCCAGAAATAGAGCAAAGGAAACATTTCGCCGTTGTGGCAATAACTCCTAACATTTTTACCAGGAAGATATCTGCAAGTGAAAAGAAAGCTATCATGTCCATCTTTTTTGGCCCACACACCAACTTGAAATCTCTTCTGTACATTTTTCCTGCCTCTTCAGGCAAACTGGTTGCGGCTGCAGATTGCACTATAATATCTCTCTCCATCGATTCCCTCCACCTATATAACAAAGATTGTGTTGCTAATTGATAATAACTAAGGTCTTTGTAACTTAAAATCCCCATTTCACCTAATTTCATCCTTTTACAACCATTATAAATACCTTCTCCCCTAGTTCGAAATTCATCAAACACTTTCAGAAAAGTGTACATTTGCACTATTTTCTGCAAAGCCATTAATTCTTCTTGCATTTGCATTGCTTTTAGCTACAACAGTCAATATACTACAAAGATGATGATGAAACAATCTTTCTTGTCTTTTTTTTTTTCACTTCTCCTCCTCTTTCTCCTACTCTAACCCAGCCGGCAGCTTCTTCTGTAGCTCCGCCAACTCCACCCAGCCCCACCGCATCTCCTCCTCTCCCTAAGAGTATAACTCCACTGATTCCCGCTGCTGGTCCAGGTCCATCTGGTCCCACCAAACGTCACCAAAATCCTTGAAAAAGCCAAGCAATTTTCGCTCCTCATTCGACTCCTAAAATCCACCTCACTGGCTGACCAGATTGAGAAACAACTCAATGACCCAAACAACGGCATGACCATCTTTGCACCATCTGATAGTGCGTTTTCTAGTCTTAGTTCAGGCGTTCTCAACTCCTAGAACGATGAACAAGGGAAGAATTGGTCCAATTTCATGTACTCTCTTCATACACCCCTCTATCACAGTTCCAAACTGTGAGTAATCCAGTAAGAACAAATGCTGGAGATACGAGTAAACTCACATTTCCGCTTAATGTGACCGCTTATCCAAATTCAGTGAATATATCAACAGGCATTACCAACACTAGTTTGTCAGGGACCGTATATCGTGATGGGCAACTTGCAATTTATCAAGTAGACAAAGTGCTTCTTCCCTGGAACATTTTCGGCGCCAAGCCTCCAGCACCGGCACCTTCACCAACAAAACTTAAGAAGGAGAACAGTGACGATGCTGATGATTCTCTTGCAGATAATCCCAATGATGATAAAGTGAATGCCTCTGGTGCAATGAGTCTCGAGATATTCAGTGGGATTGCAATGGTTGCAGCTATAACATTTTCTTTATAAGAAAAGGAATGATGAGCTGAGCTGGGTCCAAGTTCTTTCACAATTAATCGACATGGTGATGGTGAGCGCTTAATTTCCAATCCAACATGTCAGCTTCTGTTTGATATTCCCTGGCTTGTTCTGCAATTTGTTTCATTTATGTAACACTGAAATCTCTTCAGCTGTAAAAGCCCAACATAGTTTCTAAGGCTACATGACAATCGAGCCCGATATTCATGGGATCCTCGCATGAGCCTTGAAAATGAAGGCCCATCACGGAATTGGGCTGCTGTATTGAGCAATGAGCATGAGTGAATAATGTGAATCTGGTAAGGTTGCCTTACTTTATTTCTAGTTGCATTTACTGTTCATATGAGAGTAATTGCATAAACTTAATTTAGTATACACCAAGATGGAAATGGAAGATATTATAAATATTTCACACCTACCAATTAATCAATATCAAAAGTAATTAATCTATAATTGCTTTGTGTTACATTTTCTTAATCAATGATTACAGTATTAAATGATTAAAGTGTGTATTATCACAAGTTAAAATGAGGTTTCCACCACCAATTCATCTCTGTACTTTGACTTAAACATCTTGAGATGATCTTTACGTATAAGCAATGCTCACACAAAGAGCTCAGTTGTGGTGGAATAATTAGCAGTAGCCTCCATTGCCTTCATTTTCACCTGCTATGTTATGTTTTGTTAAATACTTCACCCGGAATCCAAGAACGCTGTATACACAGCTAAAATACCAGACTCATAGTCAGTCTTTTCATGCTGCTTCTATCTGCGGTTCCATCAATTATAAAGGCAATCAGCCTATTTGATTAATTGGTGGATGGAGTCCACAGATTGTATACCAAACATGAGTTTACTCACAAACTACCCAAATCTTCAAAAGCAAGCACCACTTGTACTCTTTCCATTATTTGATTACCAATTGATAATTAAAGATAGCTGATGCAGAATGGACATTGCCGCATGTGAAATAAAAGAGTAGAATCAGAAAAGGGGAAAATTTTCCTGGTGGGTAATGCTACAGATTTAGCAGAACGAAGATATCAGCAATATTGCAGAAGAAAAAATAACTTCTACATTATTGGTAGACAATCACTTTAGAGTGTTAACAGGCCAACAGCTTTGGAGTAAAGGCATAAATAAAATTTTAATTTCTTAGTGCTATATCCAAATCTACACAAATGCAGATACTTGTCACTGGTTGTGATTGCTCAAACTGAAAGAAAAATATTGATTCATTCATTGATTTTTGAAGCCAAAATTACTTTCATATGCCTGTTTCATACCTTCTAGATTGTCGAAGCAATTTCTATAGGTGGTACATTTGCTTTTATAATTGAACTTAGTACATATCTGAATATCAGACTGTGTTTAATCAGAAATCATAATGAGCTGTCGAAACAAAGACTAAACACTTCAACTTCCAGGCTAATTATGTGGACTGTGGACCATCTCCAATCAAATAGTTAGGGACCCAGATGACCCATAACCGTTGACAATTGCAGAGCATGATTTTCATGAAGATAGACATTAGTATTCATGAAGTTGGGCCACTGTCCCCATCTCATAAATCTCCATCCATATTTCATGAAAATACTGATCCTGCAGGAATTGAAGTAGAACAAAAGAAACTTCTTTCTTAAGGTTATGGCAAGCAAGCAACGCCCATTTTTACGCGGTATATTTATACAAGTGAAAGTAAAAGCTATCATATTCATCTTTATTTGCCAACACAACTACTTGAAATCTCCAGTTTTTCTGCTTTTTCAAGCAATCTAGTCGCTGCAACAGTGTTCATGATCTCTCTCTCCATTGATTCCCTCCACCAATCTAGAAAATTAAAGTTGCCAACAGCTAAGATTTTATAACTAAAACGATACATTTCACCTAACTTGATTATCTTCCCTCTATAATAAAACCCGCCCACTCTGTTCTCAGTATTCATCCAAAACTTTGTTCAAACTCCATTCTTTCTTATATTAAACGTCAAATACTACAAAGATGGTCATGAAAAAACCTCTGTTCCATTTATCACCGCTTCTCATCTTTCTTCTACATTCCACCACTACTCTTGCCCAGCCGGCTGCAGCTCCAGCTCCAGCTGGCCCAACAAACGTCACAAAAATCCTGGAAAAAGCTGGCCAATTTACGCTTCTTATCCGGCTCATGAAGGCCACTTCAGTTGCTGATCAGATCGATCACCAACTCAATGACTCAAACAATGGAATGACCCTATTTGCGCCGAGTGATAACGCATTTGCTGGCCTCAGCTCCGGCACTCTCAACTCCCTAAACGATCAACAAAAGGTGGCATTGATTCAGTTTCATGTAATCCCCTCGTACATCACTGTATCCCAGTTCCAAACTATGAGCAATCCGATCAGAACAAACGCCGGAGATAGTAGCCCATACAAATATCCACTCAACGTCACCACTTTCGGCAATTCAGTGAATATATCAACCGGCATTACCAACACGAGTGTTTCTGGCACCGTATATACTGATGGTCAACTTGCTGTTTATCAAGTTGACAAAGTGCTTCTTCCTTGGGATCTTTTTGGCGCTAAGCCCCCGGCACCCGCACCGGCACCCGCAAAGCCTAAGAAGAAGGCTGGTAGTGCTGATGACACTCCTGATGATACTACATTGGCTACATCTGGTGCCTCGAGTCTCAAGGTAACCGTGCAAAATGTGGTTGTGTTCGGGTTTGCTATGGTTGCAGCAACAATGTTATCTCGATGACAGTAAAAGAAAATTGGGTGTGTGATTTTTTGAATTGAACGGTGGTATTAAAAATCAATGGAGATGGTGGTGTTTTTCATAATTGTCTGTTTTCAATCTCATTTTGTATGATATTAATTGCTTGTTTGTCATGTATCGTTAAGATTGAATTTTGAGCTTTCTTTTTTTACTTTGTTTTTGTTCTCTTTTTCGACATCTATGTAATGTAATTCTTGAATTATGTAATTTTGTTCCGTAAATGTTAATACGGCAATGGACTTTGGTCATTTTATTTTATATCATGTTCATGTTCTCTAATTCAATCTTCAATGTAAACGAAGAAGACAACCAACCTTTAGGTGACTGAATGATTTAATAGGGATTTTTTGGTGTATTATTCAAGAGATTTTAAGTTTAAGTTCCTCCTAGGTTACTAATAAGGATAGTCACTAGAACTCTTATCTAGTTAATAGTTTTAGGGTCTCAAAAAATTAATTAAGATATAAATAATCATTAAAAAAAATAATGATATGAACGATTGATTGTTGGTTCAACTTTAAACTTAAATGAGATTCAAGTGGGCCGCATATAAAGCAGAGTGAACCCAAAATGGCCCACTATAATGAATGAACCCATACAATAAAGGACGATACGCGGTAAACTAGGCCTTTTGCCAGGCATGCTTTAATCCTATCAACGTCAAGATGATGTTTCTTGTACCATATAAAACACCTTATTTAAACAAGACATATATTGTTCACCAGTAATATTAGCTTTATAAGCTTCTTTCATAACCATTGACGTGATAACTCATAAAGGTTAGCTCCAAAATGGGTAGGCACGACCCATAGCAAGCAAGCAGGTCTCATTTACAAACTGATCAATTACGAACGGTCACATCAGAGGTTGTGAGAGAAAATTATAGACCCAGTATTACTTATTGTTCACAGAGACATTTGAACCGACTTGTCATTCAAAATAAAACGACTTATCATAAATGCTTCAGATAAGCAAACGTTTAATTTTTTTTTTTTTTTCACATTACTGTTACCCCCAAGATCCAGAATTGAAAAGCTCATCTTAATTAAGGGGGCCGTACATGTACATGTCAATAATTAAGCCCATGTTAATTGGAGTCGGAATTGGAAGCATATGATATGAAGATGTAGTTTAAATAATTGATTTGATGTAGGTAATTAATGTTTGATAAAGGGTCTTTTTCCATTTGGCCTCACATCCATGATAATTATGTATATAGTAGTGTCTAGTGTGTGGTTGTTGCATATATAGTTTCACTTCAAATGATGGAATTTTTGACAATGAAAGCAAAGCACCTTTAACTCAAATCTTAATCAAAATTAACGTTGCCGGCCCTTTCCCACCTCCCCTACATTATTATTCATCCATCAAAACTCCAAATTTATAAAATAGAATCTAA
>NW_022196276.1:420000-430485 GCF_008641045.1 Pistacia vera | reverse complement strand
GTTTACTCCAAGAAAGGAAATTATATTTTTTGATTATACAATGAACTTATTATAGTTAAGAAAAAAAATTAAATACATATATCTATATATATGTTTTAAACTACAAGTTTATTCTTTAAATAGGATTTTAAAATAAACTTCTTTCCTAGGCGTGCGTTTTCTAGGTTCTCAATGGCCAAGGGATACTTAAGAAATACCCGGCTAGGGAGGGGTTTTACAGTTCTCACTATCAAGATTTCAAACACTTGATACCCTCGTCACAGTTCTACCATTCTAAGGATATATATCAATACATATTGCAATAATAATGATTTACGCGATATAGAATAAATGTTTTTTATTGATTAGTGAACATTATTACAAAGAGTCAATTCTACTATAATTGATTGGCTCTAGGGCATTTACTCTAACACTTACCCATAGGGTTCATCTCCGCTCTCTTAGAGAGAACCCTCACTTCAGATTCCTTAGACCGAGCCCTCATCTATTCAAAATCATTCTCAAACAACTGAGACATGAGTGATAAATCATTTGTAGACCCACCATAGTCGTGCTGTACTTCTTGATGTAGGCAGTCACTCTTGTATTGATAACCCTATCAAGATTACGTTTGGTTAGGTCAAACTGCACCAATAGGTACACACGACGCTCCTGTGATCTCAAGTCTAAGAACCACATGCACCACTACCTATTAGAGGATGTATTCCATAGACATTGGTGTTACCATCTATATGGATTCCTCTGATGGGTCAATCCAGTGAACTCATGAATAACAAGCACCCATGCACTGCACCAAGTTGTCACCAAACAACATTGACATGTGAGATTAGTCACTACCTACCGGTAGGGTCATTCAATGCTATGATAGCCTTACCCTATTATCTATGCCCTAGGCTAGGATAAAACTCTGGCTACGGACATTTCTAAAATGGCCATCATAAGTGATTATCGGGATCTCACAATCAAGACTTATCACTGCTTGATTCCTTCTTCACGATTCAACCATTTTGAGAGCATTTATTAATACATACATATGAAATATGCTTTACATAATATAATCAATGCCTTTTATATATTGAATATTCATGATCCACAAAGTCAACATACAACAATATGATTGGCTCAGGGCACCTACTCTAACAAAAGGTACTACAAATTCAACATTATGCTTCAAGAAGTTAGACTTAAAGCTACAAGGTTATGTGGATGTTAATATGGCTAGTGACATCTACAACTGTGTAATACTTTCTTTCTAGCTAGTATACTCGTAAAATAATCATTAAACTCATCAAATATATATATATATATACATATAAACGAGTAATAAAGTATGGGCCCATATTAAATTTTTCTTTATATACAAATATTTACAAAATATACTAAAAATAGCAACTTGACAGTGTAGCCCAACCCTTCCACTGCCTGACATTCCGGGCGACCGCAACTCACCTATTACCTGCAAAAACATTGAAAACAATGGAGTGAGCACTAATTGCTCAGTAAGTAAACCCACTATGCTACCCTTCTCTCTCCATTGCTTAAATTCCAAATTTTCTTTCCTTACATCACATTTCCTGATTATTCTCTATTCTTTCTCTGTTCTTCTCTCTGTTCTTTCTCTGTTCCTCCTCTATTCTTTCTTGTTCTTTCTCTGTTTTGCTCTCTGTTTTTCTCTCAATTTTCTAATTTCTCTCTACTCATGATAAGGAGCATGATATTATGCATATTCATGATGCTAATGCACAATGCATAAGTTATGCATTTTCTTTTCTATTTTTCTTATTCTTATTCTTATTCTGTTTCTTTTTCTTTATTTCTTTCTATTCTTTCTTTTCTAGTATTTTTTTCTATTATTTCTTTTCTTTTCTTTCTATTTTTTCTTTCTTTTCTTTTCTTGCCGATCGGACTCGGTTGAGGCATGGATTTGGAGCCTTGGCCGTGTGAGTAAATTCTCTAATTCTGGGTACAGTCCTCATCCACATGCACTTCTAACGAACTGTACAATTCTTCTTTCTGAATTCTGAGGCCATTCACTAGAGGCAGCATGCATGTGGGACTATGTCAGTCACGGCTCCCCATCGCAACAACCTTCTCTTCTTTTTATCTTTTTACACTTCTTTAACTAAAAATTCAGATTTGAATATCTTTAATATTCTCATTTCTTTCTATTTTCTCTTTAACATATTTTAGTGTTTTTTCATGCTCTTATGAATATGTATGCATGTAGATGGTTTCATGCTTATATCTCTTTCTAAATTCACATGTTTAAATGCAATTATGCATTATGGAATGCAAACATGTCATTCTCTACCATCTACAAACTCATCCCAAAGTAATACATAATCATACTCATACATGCACTTCTCTTTGGCATTTCATCAAACAACTCATGTGCACAAATCAACACTAATTTGGCTACACTTTTATCTCTATTTTAGGCCACCAAAAATTTGGAATAAACTCCTCCATAATTAACGCCAAATCTGCCCAGAATACACACTTCAAAATTTTCACTTCAACTCCTCCAAATCTCAACCAAACATTCATCAAGTATCACATACACCAACCCAACTTCTCATGGATAGGTTCTAATTATTATTCAACACCAAATCCATCAACAATTCTACATATAACACTAATATATGCATAAAGAAAATTCTCTACACAACATAACTTAAATCATACTTAGGGTAGGATTTACTTACCTTTGATATGAGAAAATTCAACCCTTTAAGAATATTCTTTGATCGAACTCTCTTCCTCTTAAATCCTATGATCATAAACCATCAAAATCAACATTTTAAAAATTAAAAATCACTTCTTAATCCAAGGATCTTACCTAAAGGTGCTTGGGATTGAAAATCCACTCAAAAATACCCAAGATCTATGAATTTCTTTTGAAAAAGAAGTGAAGAAATTGAGAGGATTTGGAGGAGAAGTGGTGTGAAAATGGGTTGAAGAGTGGCTAGGGTTTCACTCTTCAATCCTTGATATAACATTAAATTATATATAGTTTCCCATTTTGCCCTTGCACTTTCTTTAAAATTTCATCTATGTCCGTTAGTCAATTACCATAATGCCCTCATTTTATTGCATTCTCCATGAAATTCTATCTCTTTTCATTCCCTTCTTTTTCAACTAATTTTGAGTGGAAAGACAATTTTACCCTTAATGCAAGTTTAAGGCATTTTATTCACATTTTCTTTAAATAACTTTAGTAAAAATCAACTAAAGGTGTAAGAGCATAAATTAAATTACGTGCCTCTATGTGGGCGTTACAAACTGCAAGAGTACCATAGGTTATGTCTTTACATTAGGTGGTACAACGGTCAGTTGGGTATCAAAGTTATAGAAGATTGTTGTTCTTTCTAATACAAAGATAAAAGTATGTTGCTATGACAAAAGCTAGTAAGGGACTAGTATGGTTACAATGGTTCCTAGAGGAATTAGGTTAGAACTATGAGAGGAGCACTTTGTATTGTGATCGCCAAAGTGCAATTCACTTGTTAAAGAACCCAGTCTACCACGCCAGGTGGTGTGCTGTCGCAGGCAACCAAAATTAAAATCTAAAAACACATGTAGTAGTGTGAGTAAGGATCGTTCCCACGGAGAGTGTCCAGCCAAGTTTTACGTTACGTGAACAAGGCTAAGGGGTTTGAGTAAAACGGAAACAATTTCAGGAAAAACAATTCAAATTAAATTATCGAAATCAATCAAAATAACAAACCTTGGTCTAAGTCAACATCCACCATCGGAATTTTACAACTGATCATCGATGCAAGTATATATCAATTGTTACTTTGAGTATTCACCGTTGGAACTATTTTCCTATCTCTCCTTAGTTGTAGTTAATCAGGAAACAAGCGATCTAATTAATCTTACTACTAAACAACCCTAGACAAGCGCTAAAGGTTTAATCTAGTAGTAGCCTTATGGGCTAGAGAAATCGATGAAGCTGAACAACACAAACACAAGCGGTTGTATTTAATTTAGTTGAATGTTCTTCTTAAGATTTAATGGGTGCGTTTGGTTCAATATTTCTACCCATATTCCCAATCCTATTCTCCAAATATTGCTTGACACATTATTCCAGAAATATTACTATATTTTTTTAATTACTTTTAGACCCCTTAAGTTCATTAATATATAATACCCCCAAAAAAATTTAAAAATTAACAAAAACACCCCCATTAACCCATTCTTGCCAGATTTCGACAACCACCATCGGTGGTATTCGGAATCTATATAATGGCCTACACCACGACGGCCACTGGTCAGTAGTTCATCGATCTGGCAGTCAACGATGGCCAAAGAAATCGCCATCGTTGACTGAAAATGATGGCCATATCTTTGGTCATCGCTGACGCCAAAGATGGACTTCTTTGGCCTTTTCTGGCTGTCGATGGCCACATTTGGCCATAGATTTGGCCTTTTCTGGCCAGATCCACCACGGATCTGGCCGAAAAAGGCCATAGCGACGTGTTACGACACAGAATTAGTCTATGTCGTAATGCAATTTTCTGGCCAGATTCCGGCGGTGGTGGCCGAAATCTGGCACTACGGGTGGTGGGGGTGTTTTTGTCATTTTATATGTTGGGGTGTTTAATTAAATTAGTAAACCTAGGGGTTTTTTTTATAAATTTTTAAATTTTACCTCGTAATACTCCCCTATTCAACTACTCAATATTATTCCCAAAATCCTATCCAAAATAATAAACCAAACGCACCTAATAATTCCTGACGCAACAAATTCTTAAACCTTAATTACTTACAAGTTAGAGGGATCAAATAATTATGGATTTGATATCTAACTTAGACGTAGATTGCAACAAATAATAAACTAGTAGGCCTCCTAGTAATTAAATGAAACAATCATGAAAATAGGCATAGAAGAACATCCAATACTCAAAACATATATTGAACACTAAAAAAAAAAAAAAAAAAAGATTAGATCTCATAGTTTTATTGATTCCGAGGCCTCTGTTTCCTTCGACCAAGTAATAAAAGTTTTAGCCGCTCATGGCCATAATCAAAACTCAAAAGAGAAAATTCCAGAAGAGAGAAAGAGAGGCGTGTGTGTTCCTCCAAATCTGATATCTCTCCCCCTTTAAAATATCCAATTCAAATCTTTTTAATCTACTAAACTCTCCTAAAAATATTCTAATATCCTAAAATAACATTCCTAATCTGATAATTGAAATAAAATAAAGTCCTAATTAAAATAGAAAGTGGTGTTTCCAGCTATAACTTGCATGCACCAAGTCTTCAAAACTTCAATAATAATTGCCTATTTAACTTGCATGACAAGGCGGAATGTTCTAGAACGTCAGCATGCAGGTGCATCAAGTTCAAGCCCATTAGAACCTGATGCACGAGTATCTCTCCAAACTCAATAAAAGTTGTAGATCTCTTTCTTCTAGTTCCATATCACTTTGAATCATCTCAATCGGAGCTCGGATGTGAGAGTTATGCCCAAATTACGAACAATATCGAAACTGTCCGAATTCACCTGATTATTTCGTTTTGCATTTAACGCCTCCATTTGCATCCTAAATCATAAGAATATAGTGAGTACATTTAGGCAACAAATAAGTATAAAACTAGACATTAGGGGGGTAAATATGATATTTTGCATTCTCATCAATTCCCCCACACTTACTTTTGCTCGTCCTCGGCAAAACTCAAATTCACTCTTCCCCACAAAAAAAAAAAACAAAAAACAAAACAAAGCAAAACAAAAGAACAACAACAACAACAACAACCAGGTTGCAACGCCATCAATAAAGAATAATCAAGCTTTTCAAACCTCATAACATATCATGAACATACATTCTTAAACAACTTCCAATTGCTCAGTAAGCATTTTCACTCAAAGATAGATATAACTAATACGTAGACCCTCATGGAAATAAACACTCGCCTCTCATGTGTTTCGCTCAATCATTCCAATGGAAACATTCTACCATAGGCTTGCATATCTTCTCATTCCCCACCACAGAATCACATGCATAACCCAACTCATAAGGACTTTTCAAGGGTTGTAATGGTTTTAGGATCAAGGTGGGAAATATTTTGGAGTGTAGCTCAAAAGCCATCGAAACTATTGAGCAAAAATGAATCAACTCAAGCTCGAATATATAAAACATGTAAAACCAATCACTCCCTTCAGCAGCTTCTTCTTGTATATATCCCAATAGTTTAGTAAACGGTCCCATATCGCAGCGGAAACAAACAAAAATAATGTAGAGATCGTTTACATGAGCCAAGATCAAGGGTATAATTTTACAATTCATATTAAATAAATCTGCAGAAAATAAATCTGAGTTTAAAAACAACACGCACGTTGAGGCTCTCCAAATTTGTCAACGAATGTTTTGCTACCGATCCAAGTGTAGGATCAAACCTACATAGTCCTACCGAAACAATCTCAAAAGAACCAATGAGGGATTTGCTAGATCCTCTTTGGCTTCAAGATTAGAAGAAGCAATCAATTGAATTGATTTTAGAGCCTAAAGTTTTTTCTGCCATGGGAGTGTATTATCAAAAAGGGGCTGCTGTGTTTTTTCCAAAGAAAAATCAGTCACATTTAATTACACATTTTTTTTTTTTTAGTCAATATCATGTTGCCCTATTCCCATATGGAATCGGCTTGGGCTCCAACCCAAACACCCCATATTGCCAAACACTCCCATTTGATATTTTATTTTTCCATCATTATCTCAATTAAAATCAATTAATATATATACATTTAACAATAATGATAAATATATTTAAATATGCGAACAACATTTAAATGTAATTTCACTTATTTAATTTTTTCTAACAATAAATAAAGGCTACGACCTCGGCAAATTTAATTGCATTGTGAAATTACCAAAATACCCGTTCGTTTTAAAAGACAAACGTCATTCTTTCTTCTTGGATCTTAAATTTCTTCTAATGTGTGACCCAGGTCCTCATCATATCGGCAGTGTAGTAGTCGCAATTAACACCAATTAATCGTCTCACTAATACCCAGACCAGATTGGCCCCTAGCAAGGCATCATGGCTACCCGATAGATTCGTGATTCAGCAAGTAGCTACTTGTCAACGATATGGTTCCGTAAATTCGATCCTTTCATCTACATTATCTGGAAAGAGAGAAGGCATAGAAATAGTGTCAACCTTCGGTTACTCTCGATTATTTTTATTCAGTTTCTAGACCAATGACCCTTATAAACTGGATGAGCAACAACTCAATCCCACTATGGCCACGTTTTAATGTCATTGTCATATACTAAATTGCGCCGTGAGATAACTCTCCCGTACCCGGGAGTGATGAATCCTCTGTCAATCCACCATAGTCTTGATACACTCCTCGATGTAGCCAACCACCACCGTATTGACAACTCTGAAAAGAACTGCGTTAGGCTAGTGTCAAACTACACCAATCGGTGCACAAGGTGCTCTGGTGATCTCAAGTCTAAGGATCACATGCCCACCATTCATTAGAGGATTTGTTCCATAGACACTGGGATTATCATCCATATAAAATCCTCTGGTGGGTCAGTCTAGTGAACTTGCTACAATTTAATCGCCTACAGCAAGCACCCATGTGTTGCACCAGGTTGTCACCAAACAACCTTGACAGTGAGATCAGTCACTGCCTTTCGACAGGGTCGTTCAACACTATATAGCCTTACCGTATTATCTGTGCCTTACTTCAGAATAATACTAGGCTACGGACGTTTCTAGTATGGCCACCATATGTGCTCTTAGGGTTCTGACTATCAAGATTTGAAACACTTGATACCCTCGTCATGGTTCTACCATTCTAAGGACATATATCAATACATATGGCAATAATAATGATTTACAACGATTAGAATAAGATGCCTTTATTATTGATTAATGAACATTATTACAGAGTCATTCTACATAATTGATTGACTCTAGGGCACCTCCTCCAATAGCATAAACATACCCTTTTATTGAAATTTCAAGAGAAATTATGAACATGGATGTTTGTAATATCAAAAGCAATTTCCTCTATCCTTCCTTCTTTTTCTCTTCTTCTTTTTTTTTTTTTTTTTTTCTTTTTTTTTTTTAGATTACTGGAATTCCAGAATTGAGAATGATACATATTCCATTTCATTCACCATTCATAGCCATACCACAAATCCAAACACGCCCACACTTTTTCTTGCACACCATACATATCATATGAAACAATGCTCCACTAGCTCTATGGCTTGGGTAAGGCATTTTTTTTTTTCAGGTTTGAAGCTTGTAACGTGGATTCACAATAAGCTCAAGGGATTCAACAAAGGGAAAATTAATTACAAGGTAGGCTATTTGGATTATTAGCTTATAACAAAAACGGCCTTAATCATTTTCATGCATGCATGTGTCCATATGACCTTGGAGAGAATCAAGGCAAGTTCTAGAGAAATAAATCCTGGAAGAATATCTCACATGAAAGAAAATATTGAGACTGATATGGATGTGTCAGTCTAAGGCTCAAAATCTCACCGCTTTTGTCTACCAACTTTAGTCACTACCATTCTCAAGGAAATAATTAGACAAATTAAGTATAAGTTGGAAGATTACTTATTCAATCATGTTATGAATTTTTCAAGTTTAATTGAATCTTACTCATGATGCACACAACCAAAAATCATTTAAAACCACAAAAACAAAAGCAAAAAGCAAAACTCTTTTTTTTTTTTTTTCTAAAACAAATTAAACACAAACCTAAATCCCTTCCCCCACACTTAAAACTGACATTGTCTCCAATGTAAGATGAAAGCAAAAAAAGGCAAAATAACCAAAATTTAAATGCGAGAATAAGAAAACAAACTCCCCTTGGGTTGCCTCCTAAGCAGCGCCTTTGTTTATTGTCGTTGGCTCGACTCAAGGCTATCTTTTTCAATCAATATAAATCAGATCCTCAAGGTCCATGTTGCCACATTTTCTACTTAGAAACCTCATAAAGTCTTAAGTCTATGGCCGTTCACCTTGAACAATTTGGAAGTTGCTAAACTTTGAATTCACAACTGCACCATGAGGAAAACTTAGTAACAACAAAAGTCCAATCCAACGAGAACGCAACTTACCTGGACACACAATGAAGCCGTGAATGGTATAGAAGGACTTTTTGACCAACTTTAAACTCCTTCCTAGAGATCATCTTGTCATGAAAAGCCTTCGTCTTTTCCTTGTAAATCATTGCACTCTCATAGTCATCATTGCGAATCTTGTAGTTGCAACTTCCTGTGTTCTCCACTTTCATCAATGTTCATGTTGAAACTCTTGATTGCCCAATAAGCTTTGTGTTCTAACTCAACTAGAAGGTGACATGCTTTCCCAAACACCAACCGAAAAGTTGACATACCAATGGGCATCTTATATGTAGTCCTATACGCCCAAAAGGCGTTATCCAAACTCAAACTCCAATCTTTTCTACTTGGATCGACCGTCTTTTCAATGATGCACTTGATCTCTCGATTTGACACTTCTGCTTGTCCACTAGTTTGTGGATGATAGCCAGTTGACACCTTATGGGTCACATGATACTTTCTCAGCAAAGCCTCTATAGTTCGATTGCAAAAGTGAGTGACTCGATCACTTATTAGAGCTCTTGGAATTCCAAACCTGGAGAATATGTTAGACTTGATAAAATCTGCAACAACTTTAGAATCATCAGTCCTGATAGCTTTAGCTTCTACCCATTTCGAGACATAATCAATAGCAAGCAAAATATAAATATAACCAAAAGATACAAGAAACGGTCCCATGAAATCGATGCCCCAAACATCAAAAATTTCGCAAAATAATATAGGGGTTTGTGGCATCCCATTCCTTTGGGATATAGTACCTGTCTTTTGACAATTATCACATGACTTACAAAAAGAATATGAATCTTGAAATATAGATGACCAATACAAACCACATTCTAGCACTTTTCTCGCCATCCTCCTAGCTCCAAAGTGACCTCCACATGCATAAGAATGACAAAAGGTAAGAATGGAAATAATTTCATTTTCATGAACGCACATTCTTATCACTTGATCTGCACAATACTTCCATAAGTAGGGGTCATCCCACACATAGTATTTGGCATCATTCTTGATCTTATCTCTTTGAGCTTTAGACAAACTAGGAGGTAAGATGTCATAACCAAATAATTTACAAGATTTGCATACCAAGGTTATGTCACACTCGTGGAGAACAATTGCTCGTCAGGGAACGTCTCTTGCAAATGAAGTTCATGCTCCACATGAACTAAATGACTCAAATGATCTGCGACACGATTTTCTATCCCTCTTTTGTCTTTGATCTCCAAATCGAATTCACTCAAGAGAAGTATCCATCTTATTAATCTTGGTTTTGCCTCTTTCTTCATCATCAAATAATGCAGAGCTGCATGATCAGAGTAAACAATAATTTTAGCACCAAGCAAATAAGATCGAAACTTTTCTAAAGAAAAAACAACAGCTAAAAGTT